>NW_027663832.1:137500-152500 GCF_964034855.1 Anser brachyrhynchus | reverse complement strand
TTCTGCCATCAAAAAGTGCTCTCAGCGGAAGCCTTTGGGTACACCTGAACTCCCTGGGGGAGCCTTTACACAACCCCACACTCAACAGGACTCTGCGTCTTCACTCTTTCCTAACAACCCTAAACATAACCCTAACCGCAACAAGAAGCTGAACCCGAGTTAGACCCGAAAAAACACGTACGGTGCCACTTTCTGCCATCAAAAAGTGCTCTCAGCGGAAGCCTTTGGGTACACCTGAACTCCCTGGGGGAGCCTTTACGCAACCCCACACTCAACAGGACTCTGCGTCTTCACTCTTTCCTAACAACCCTAAACATAACCCTAACCGCAACAAGAAGCTGAACCCGAGTTAGACCCGAAAAAACACGTACGGTGCCACTTTCTGCCATCAAAAAGTGCTCTCAGCGGAAGCCTTTGGGTACACCTGAACTCCCTGGGGGAGCCTTTACGCAACCCCACACTCAACAGGACTCTGCGTCTTCGCTCTTTCCTAACAACCCTAAACATAACCCTAACCGCAACAAGAAGCTGAACCCGAGTTAGACCCGAAAAAACACGTACGGTGCCACTTTCTGCCATCCAAAAGTGCTCTCAGCGGAAGCCTTTGGGTACACGTGAACTCCCTGGGGGAGCCTTTACGCAACCGCACAGTCAACAGGACTCTGCGTCTTCACTCTTTCCTAACAACCCTAAACATAACCCTAACCGCAACAAGAAGCTGAACCCGAGTTAGACCCGAAAAAACACGTACGGTGCCACTTTCTGCCATCAAAAAGTGCTCTCAGCGGAAGCCTTTGGGTACACCTGAACTCCCTGGGGGAGCCTTTACGCAACCTCACACTCAACAGGACTCTGCGTCTTCACTCTTTCCTAACAACCCTAAACATAACCCTAACCGCAACAAGAAGCTGAACCCGAGTTAGACCCGAAAAAACACGTACGGTGCCACTTTCTGCCATCAAAAAGTGCTCTCAGCGGAAGCCTTTGGGTACACCTGAACTCCCTGGGGGAGCCTTTACGCAACCCCACACTCAACAGGACTCTGCGTCTTCACTCTTTCCTAACAACCCTAAACATAACCCTAACCGCAACAAGAAGCTGAACCCGAGTTAGACCCGAAAAAACACGTACGGTGCCACTTTCTGCCATCAAAAAGTGCTCTCAGCGGAAGCCTTTGGGTACACCTGAACTCCCTGGGGGAGCCTTTACGCAACCCCACACTCAATAGGACTCTGCGTCTTCACTCTTTCCTAACAACCCTAAACATAACCCTAACCGCAACAAGAAGCTCAACCCGAGTTAGACCCGAAAAAACACGTACGGTGCATCTTTCTGCCATCAAAAAGTGCTCTCAGCGGAAGCCTTTGGGTACACCTGAACTCCCTGGGGGAGCCTTTACACAACCCCACACTCAACAGGACTCTGCGTCTTCACTCTTTCCTAACAACCCTAAACATAACCCTAACCGCAACAAGAAGCTGAACCCGAGTTAGACCCGAAAAAACACGTACGGTGCCACTTTCTGCCATCAAAAAGTGCTCTCAGCGGAAGCCTTTGGGTACACCTGAACTCCCTGGGGGAGCCTTTACGCAACCTCACACTCAACAGGACTCTGCGTCTTCACTCTTTCCTAACAACCCTAAACATAACCCTAACCGCAACAAGAAGCTGAACCCGAGTTAGACCCGAAAAAACACGTACGGTGCCACTTTCTGCCATCAAAAAGTGCTCTCAGCGGAAGCCTTTGGGTACACCTGAACTCCCTGGGGGAGCCTTTACGCAACCCCACACTCAACAGGACTCTGCGTCTTCACTCTTTCCTAACAACCCTAAACATAACCCTAACCGCAACAAGAAGCTGAACCCGAGTTAGACCCGAAAAAACACGTACGGTGCCACTTTCTGCCATCCAAAAGTGCTCTCAGCGGAAGCCTTTGGGTACACCTGAACTCCCTGGGGGAGCCTTTACGCAACCCCACACTCAACAGGACTCTGCGTCTTCACTCTTTCCTAACAACCCTAAACATAACCCTAACAGGAACAAGAAGCTCAACCCGAGTTAGACCCGAAAAAACACGTACGGTGCATCTTTCTGCCATCAAAAAGTGCTCTCAGCGGAAGCCTTTGGGTACACCTGAACTCCCTGGGGGAGCCTTTACACAACCCCACACTCAACAGGACTCTGCGTCTTCACTCTTTCCTAACAACCCTAAACATAACCCTAACCGCAACAAGAAGCTGAACCCGAGTTAGACCCGAAAAAACACGTACGGTGCCACTTTCTGCCATCAAAAAGTGCTCTCAGCGGAAGCCTTTGGGTACACCTGAACTCCCTGGGGGAGCCTTTACGCAACCCCACACTCAACAGGACTCTGCGTCTTCACTCTTTCCTAACAACCCTAAACATAACCCTAACCGCAACAAGAAGCTGAACCCGAGTTAGACCCGAAAAAACACGTACGGTGCCACTTTCTGCCATCAAAAAGTGCTCTCAGCGGAAGCCTTTGGGTACACGTGAACTCCCTGGGGGAGCCTTTACGCAACCCCACACTCAACAGGACTCTGCGTCTTCACTCTTTCCTAACAACCCTAAACATAACCCTAACCGCAACAAGAAGCTGAACCCGAGTTAGACCCGAAAAAACACGTACGGTGCCACTTTCTGCCATCAAAAAGTGCTCTCAGCGGAAGCCTTTGGGTACACCTGAACTCCCTGGGGGAGCCTTTACGCAACCCCACACTCAACAGGACTCTGCGTCTTCACTCTTTCCTAACAACCCTAAACATAACCCTAACCGCAACAAGAAGCTGAACCCGAGTTAGACCCGAAAAAACACGTACGGTGCCACTTTCTGCCATCCAAAAGTGCTCTCAGCGGAAGCCTTTGGGTACACGTGAACTCCCTGGGGGAGCCTTTACGCAACCCCACACTCAACAGGACTCTGCGTCTTCACTCTTTCCTAACAACCCTAAACATAACCCTAACCGCAACAAGAAGCTCAACCCGAGTTAGACCCGAAAAAACACGTACGGTGCCACTTTCTGCCATCAAAAAGTGCTCTCAGCGGAAGCCTTTGGGTACACCTGAACTCCCTGGGGGAGCCTTTACGCAACCCCACACTCAACAGGACTCTGCGTCTTCACTCTTTCCTAACAACCCTAAACATAACCCTAACCGCAACAAGAAGCTGAACCCGAGTTAGACCCGAAAAAACACGTACGGTGCCACTTTCTGCCATCCAAAAGTGCTCTCAGCGGAAGCCTTTGGGTACACCTGAACTCCCTGGGGGAGCCTTTACGCAACCCCACACTCAACAGGACTCTGCGTCTTCACTCTTTCCTAACAACCCTAAACATAACCCTAACCGCAACAAGAAGCTGAACCCGAGTTAGACCCGAAAAAACACGTACGGTGCCACTTTCTGCCATCAAAAAGTGCTCTCAGCGGAAGCCTTTGGGTACACGTGAACTCCCTGGGGGAGCCTTTACCCAACCCCACACTCAACAGGACTCTGCGTCTTCACTCTTTCCTAACAACCCTAAACATAACCCTAACCGCAACAAGAAGCTGAACCCGAGTTAGACCCGAAAAAACACGTACGGTGCCACTTTCTGCCATCAAAAAGTGCTCTCAGCGGAAGCCTTTGGGTACACCTGAACTCCCTGGGGGAGCCTTTACGCAACCCCACACTCAACAGGACTCTGCGTCTTCACTCTTTCCTAACAACCCTAAACATAACCCTAACCGCAACAAGAAGCTGAACCCGAGTTAGACCCGAAAAAACACGTACGGTGCCACTTTCTGCCATCAAAAAGTGCTCTCAGCGGAAGCCTTTGGGTACACCTGAACTCCCTGGGGGAGCCTTTACGCAACCCCACACTCAACAGGACTCTGCGTCTTCACTCTTTCCTAACAACCCTAAACATAACCCTAACCGCAACAAGAAGCTGAACCCGAGTTAGACCCGAAAAAACACGTACGGTGCCACTTTCTGCCATCAAAAAGTGCTCTCAGCGGAAGCCTTTGGGTACACCTGAACTCCCTGGGGGAGCCTTTACGCAACCCCACACTCAACAGGACTCTGCGTCTTCACTCTTTCCTAACAACCCTAAACATAACCCTAACCGCAACAAGAAGCTGAACCCGAGTTAGACCCGAAAAAACACGTACGGTGCCACTTTCTGCCATCAAAAAGTGCTCTCAGCGGAAGCCTTTGGGTACACCTGAACTCCCTGGGGGAGCCTTTACGCAACCCCACACTCAACAGGACTCTGCGTCTTCACTCTTTCCTAACAACCCTAAACATAACCCTAACCGCAACAAGAAGCTGAACCCGAGTTAGACCCGAAAAAACACGTACGGTGCCACTTTCTGCCATCAAAAAGTGCTCTCAGCGGAAGCCTTTGGGTACACCTGAACTCCCTGGGGGAGCCTTTACGCAACCCCACACTCAACAGGACTCTGCGTCTTCGCTCTTTCCTAACAACCCTAAACATAACCCTAACCGCAACAAGAAGCTGAACCCGAGTTAGACCCGAAAAAACACGTACGATGCCACTTTCTGCCATCAAAAAGTGCTCTCAGCGGAAGCCTTTGGGTACACCTGAACTCCCTGGGGGAGCCTTTACGCAACCGCACACTCAACAGGACTCTGCGTCTTCACTCTTTCCTAACAACCCTAAACATAACCCTAACCGCAACAAGAAGCTGAACCCGAGTTAGACCCGAAAAAACACGTACGGTGCCACTTTCTGCCATCAAAAAGTGCTCTCAGCGGAAGCCTTTGGGTACACCTGAACTCCCTGGGGGAGCCTTTACACAACCCCACACTCAACAGGACTCTGCGTCTTCACTCTTTCCTAACAACCCTAAACATAACCCTAACCGCAACAAGAAGCTGAACCCGAGTTAGACCCGAAAAAACACGTACGGTGCCACTTTCTGCCATCAAAAAGTGCTCTCAGCGGAAGCCTTTGGGTACACCTGAACTCCCTGGGGGAGCCTTTACGCAACCCCACACTCAACAGGACTCTGCGTCTTCACTCTTTCCTAACAACCCTAAACATAACCCTAACCGCAACAAGAAGCTGAACCCGAGTTAGACCCGAAAAAACACGTACGGTGCCACTTTCTGCCATCAAAAAGTGCTCTCAGCGGAAGCCTTTGGGTACACCTGAACTCCCTGGGGGAGCCTTTACGCAACCCCACACTCAACAGGACTCTGCGTCTTCACTCTTTCCTAACAACCCTAAACATAACCCTAACCGCAACAAGAAGCTGAACCCGAGTTAGACCCGAAAAAACACGTACGGTGCCACTTTCTGCCATCAAAAAGTGCTCTCAGCGGAAGCCTTTGGGTACACCTGAACTCCCTGGGGGAGCCTTTACGCAACCCCACACTCAACAGGACTCTGCGTCTTCACTCTTTCCTAACAACCCTAAACATAACCCTAACCGCAACAAGAAGCTGAACCCGAGTTAGACCCGAAAAAACACGTACGGTGCCACTTTCTGCCATCAAAAAGTGCTCTCAGCGGAAGCCTTTGGGTACACCTGAACTCCCTGGGGGAGCCTTTACACAACCCCACACTCAACAGGACTCTGCGTCTTCACTCTTTCCTAACAACCCTAAACATAACCCTAACCGCAACAAGAAGCTGAACCCGAGTTAGACCCGAAAAAACACGTACGGTGCCACTTTCTGCCATCAAAAAGTGCTCTCAGCGGAAGCCTTTGGGTACACCTGAACTCCCTGGGGGAGCCTTTACGCAACCCCACACTCAACAGGACTCTGCGTCTTCACTCTTTCCTAACAACCCTAAACATAACCCTAACCGCAACAAGAAGCTGAACCCGAGTTAGACCCGAAAAAACACGTACGGTGCCACTTTCTGCCATCAAAAAGTGCTCTCAGCGGAAGCCTTTGGGTACACCTGAACTCCCTGGGGGAGCCTTTACGCAACCCCACACTCAACAGGACTCTGCGTCTTCACTCTTTCCTAACAACCCTAAACATAACCCTAACCGCAACAAGAAGCTGAACCCGAGTTAGACCCGAAAAAACACGTACGGTGCCACTTTCTGCCATCAAAAAGTGCTCTCAGCGGAAGCCTTTGGGTACACCTGAACTCCCTGGGGGAGCCTTTACGCAACCCCACACTCAACAGGACTCTGCGTCTTCACTCTTTCCTAACAACCCTAAACATAACCCTAACCGCAACAAGAAGCTGAACCCGAGTTAGACCCGAAAAAACACGTACGGTGCCACTTTCTGCCATCAAAAAGTGCTCTCAGCGGAAGCCTTTGGGTACACCTGAACTCCCTGGGGGAGCCTTTACGCAACCCCACACTCAACAGGACTCTGCGTCTTCACTCTTTCCTAACAACCCTAAACATAACCCTAACCGCAACAAGAAGCTGAACCCGAGTTAGACCCGAAAAAACACGTACGGTGCCACTTTCTGCCATCAAAAAGTGCTCTCAGCGGAAGCCTTTGGGTACACCTGAACTCCCTGGGGGAGCCTTTACGCAACCCCACACTCAACAGGACTCTGCGTCTTCACTCTTTCCTAACAACCCTAAACATAACCCTAACCGCAACAAGAAGCTGAACCCGAGTTAGACCCGAAAAAACACGTACGGTGCCACTTTCTGCCATCAAAAAGTGCTCTCAGCGGAAGCCTTTGGGTACACCTGAACTCCCTGGGGGAGCCTTTACGCAACCCCACACTCAACAGGACTCTGCGTCTTCACTCTTTCCTAACAACCCTAAACATAACCCTAACCGCAACAAGAAGCTGAACCCGAGTTAGACCCGAAAAAACACGTACGGTGCCACTTTCTGCCATCAAAAAGTGCTCTCAGCGGAAGCCTTTGGGTACACGTGAACTCCCTGGGGGAGCCTTTACGCAACCCCACACTCAACAGGACTCTGCGTCTTCACTCTTTCCTAACAACCCTAAACATAACCCTAACCGCAACAAGAAGCTCAACCCGAGTTAGACCCGAAAAAAACACGTACGGTGCCACTTTCTGCCATCAAAAAGTGCTCTCAGTGGAAGCCTTTGGGTACACGTGAACTCCCTGGGGGAGCCTTTACGCAACCCCACACTCAACAGGACTCTGCGTCTTCACTCTTTCCTAACAACCCTAAACATAACCCTAACCGCAACAAGAAGCTGAACCCGAGTTAGACCCGAAAAAACACGTACGGTGCCACTTTCTGCCATCAAAAAGTGCTCTCAGCGGAAGCCTTTGGGTACACCTGAACTCCCTGGGGGAGCCTTTACGCAACCCCACACTCAACAGGACTCTGCGTCTTCACTCTTTCCTAACAACCCTAAACATAACCCTAACCGCAACAAGAAGCTGAACCCGAGTTAGACCCGAAAAAACACGTACGGTGCCACTTTCTGCCATCAAAAAGTGCTCTCAGCGGAAGCCTTTGGGTACACCTGAACTCCCTGGGGGAGCCTTTACGCAACCCCGCACTCAACAGGACTCTGCGTCTTCACTCTTTCCTAACAACCCTAAACATAACCCTAACCGCAACAAGAAGCTGAACCCGAGTTAGACCCGAAAAAACACGTACGGTGCCACTTTCTGCCATCCAAAAGTGCTCTCAGCGGAAGCCTTTGGGTACACCTGAACTCCCTGGGGGAGCCTTTACGCAACCCCACACTCAACAGGACTCTGCGTCTTCACTCTTTCCTAACAACCCTAAACATAACCCTAACCGCAACAAGAAGCTGAACCCGAGTTAGACCCGAAAAAACACGTACGGTGCCACTTTCTGCCATCAAAAAGTGCTCTCAGCGGAAGCCTTTGGGTACACCTGAACTCCCTGGGGGAGCCTTTACGCAACCCCACACTCAACAGGACTCTGCGTCTTCACTCTCTTTCCTAACAACCCTAAACATAACCCTAACCGCAACAAGAAGCTGAACCCGAGTTAGACCCGAAAAAACACGTACGGTGCCACTTTCTGCCATCAAAAAGTGCTCTCAGCGGAAGCCTTTGGGTACACGTGAACTCCCTGGGGGAGCCTTTACGCAACCCCACACTCAACAGGACTCTGCGTCTTCACTCTTTCCTAACAACCCTAAACATAACCCTAACCGCAACAAGAAGCTGAACCCGAGTTAGACCCGAAAAAACACGTACGGTGCCACTTTCTGCCATCAAAAAGTGCTCTCAGCGGAAGCCTTTGGGTACACCTGAACTCCCTGGGGGAGCCTTTACACAACCCCACACTCAACAGGACTCTGCGTCTTCACTCTTTCCTAACAACCCTAAACATAACCCTAACCGCAACAACAAGCTGAACCCGAGTTAGACCCGAAAAAACACGTACGGTGCCACTTTCTGCCATCAAAAAGTGCTCTCAGCGGAAGCCTTTGGGTACACCTGAACTCCCTGGGGGAGCCTTTACGCAACCCCACACTCAACAGGACTCTGCGTCTTCACTCTTTCCTAACAACCCTAAACATAACCCTAACCGCAACAAGAAGCTGAACCCGAGTTAGACCCGAAAAAACACGTACGGTGCCACTTTCTGCCATCAAAAAGTGCTCTCAGCGGAAGCCTTTGGGTACACGTGAACTCCCTGGGGGAGCCTTTACGCAACCCCACACTCAACAGGACTCTGCGTCTTCACTCTTTCCTAACAACCCTAAACATAACCCTAACCGCAACAAGAAGCTGAACCCGAGTTAGACCCGAAAAAACACGTACGGTGCCACTTTCTGCCATCAAAAAGTGCTCTCAGCGGAAGCCTTTGGGTACACCTGAACTCCCTGGGGGAGCCTTTACGCAACCCCGCACTCAACAGGACTCTGCGTCTTCACTCTTTCCTAACAACCCTAAACATAACCCTAACCGCAACAAGAAGCTGAACCCGAGTTAGACCCGAAAAAACACGTACGGTGCCACTTTCTGCCATCCAAAAGTGCTCTCAGCGGAAGCCTTTGGGTACACCTGAACTCCCTGGGGGAGCCTTTACGCAACCCCACACTCAACAGGACTCTGCGTCTTCACTCTTTCCTAACAACCCTAAACATAACCCTAACCGCAACAAGAAGCTGAACCCGAGTTAGACCCGAAAAAACACGTACGGTGCCACTTTCTGCCATCAAAAAGTGCTCTCAGCGAAAGCCTTTGGGTACACCTGAACTCCCTGGGGGAGCCTTTACGCAACCCCACACTCAACAGGACTCTGCGTCTTCACTCTTTCCTAACAACCCTAAACATAACCCTAACCGCAACAAGAAGCTGAACCCGAGTTAGACCCGAAAAAACACGTACGGTGCCACTTTCTGCCATCAAAAAGTGCTCTCAGCGGAAGCCTTTGGGTACACCTGAACTCCCTGGGGGAGCCTTTACGCAACCCCACACTCAACAGGACTCTGCGTCTTCACTCTTTCCTAACAACCCTAAACATAACCCTAACCGCAACAAGAAGCTGAACCCGAGTTAGACCCGAAAAAACACGTACGGTGCCACTTTCTGCCATCAAAAAGTGCTCTCAGCGGAAGCCTTTGGGTACACCTGAACTCCCTGGGGGAGCCTTTACACAACCCCACACTCAACAGGACTCTGCGTCTTCACTCTTTCCTAACAACCCTAAACATAACCCTAACCGCAACAAGAAGCTGAACCCGAGTTAGACCCGAAAAAACACGTACGGTGCCACTTTCTGCCATCAAAAAGTGCTCTCAGCGGAAGCCTTTGGGTACACCTGAACTCCCTGGGGGAGCCTTTACGCAACCCCACACTCAACAGGACTCTGCGTCTTCACTCTTTCCTAACAACCCTAAACATAACCCTAACCGCAACAAGAAGCTGAACCCGAGTTAGACCCGAAAAAACACGTACGGTGCCACTTTCTGCCATCAAAAAGTGCTCTCAGCGGAAGCCTTTGGGTACACGTGAACTCCCTGGGGGAGCCTTTACGCAACCCCACACTCAACAGGACTCTGCGTCTTCACTCTTTCCTAACAACCCTAAACATAACCCTAACCGCAACAAGAAGCTGAACCCGAGTTAGACCCGAAAAAACACGTACGGTGCCACTTTCTGCCATCAAAAAGTGCTCTCAGCGGAAGCCTTTGGGTACACCTGAACTCCCTGGGGGAGCCTTTACGCAACCCCACACTCAACAGGACTCTGCGTCTTCACTCTTTCCTAACAACCCTAAACATAACCCTAACCGCAACAAGAAGCTGAACCCGAGTTAGACCCGAAAAAACACGTACGGTGCCACTTTCTGCCATCAAAAAGTGCTCTCAGCGGAAGCCTTTGGGTACACCTGAACTCCCTGGGGGAGCCTTTACGCAACCCCACACTCAACAGGACTCTGCGTCTTCACTCTTTCCTAACAACCCTAAACATAACCCTAACCGCAACAAGAAGCTGAACCCGAGTTAGACCCGAAAAAACACGTACGGTGCCACTTTCTGCCATCAAAAAGTGCTCTCAGCGGAAGCCTTTGGGTACACCTGAACTCCCTGGGGGAGCCTTTACGCAACCCCACACTCAACAGGACTCTGCGTCTTCACTCTTTCCTAACAACCCTAAACATAACCCTAACCGCAACAAGAAGCTGAACCCGAGTTAGACCCGAAAAAACACGTACGGTGCCACTTTCTGCCATCAAAAAGTGCTCTCAGCGGAAGCCTTTGGGTACACCTGAACTCCCTGGGGGAGCCTTTACGCAACCCCACACTCAACAGGACTCTGCGTCTTCACTCTTTCCTAACAACCCTAAACATAACCCTAACCGCAACAAGAAGCTGAACCCGAGTTAGACCCGAAAAAACACGTACGGTGCCACTTTCTGCCATCAAAAAGTGCTCTCAGCGGAAGCCTTTGGGTACACCTGAACTCCCTGGGGGAGCCTTTACGCAACCCCACACTCAACAGGACTCTGCGTCTTCACTCTTTCCTAACAACCCTAAACATAACCCTAACCGCAACAAGAAGCTGAACCCGAGTTAGACCCGAAAAAACACGTACGGTGCCACTTTCTGCCATCAAAAAGTGCTCTCAGCGGAAGCCTTTGGGTACACGTGAACTCCCTGGGGGAGCCTTTACGCAACCCCACACTCAACAGGACTCTGCGTCTTCACTCTTTCCTAACAACCCTAAACATAACCCTAACCGCAACAAGAAGCTCAACCCGAGTTAGACCCGAAAAAACACGTACGGTGCCACTTTCTGCCATCAAAAAGTGCTCTCAGTGGAAGCCTTTGGGTACACCTGAACTCCCTGGGGGAGCCTTTACGCAACCCCACACTCAACAGGACTCTGCGTCTTCACTCTTTCCTAACAACCCTAAACATAACCCTAACCGCAACAAGAAGCTGAACCCGAGTTAGACCCGAAAAAACACGTACGGTGCCACTTTCTGCCATCAAAAAGTGCTCTCAGCGGAAGCCTTTGGGTACACCTGAACTCCCTGGCGGAGCCTTTACGCAACCCCACACTCAACAGGACTCTGCGTCTTCACTCTTTCCTAACAACCCTAAACATAACCCTAACCGCAACAAGAAGCTGAACCCGAGTTAGACCCGAAAAAACACGTACGGTGCCACTTTCTGCCATCAAAAAGTGCTCTCAGCGGAAGCCTTTGGGTACACCTGAACTCCCTGGGGGAGCCTTTACGCAACCCCACACTCAACAGGACTCTGCGTCTTCACTCTTTCCTAACAACCCTAAACATAACCCTAACCGCAACAAGAAGCTGAACCCGAGTTAGACCCGAAAAAACACGTACGGTGCCACTTTCTGCCATCAAAAAGTGCTCTCAGCGGAAGCCTTTGGGTACACCTGAACTCCCTGGGGGAGCCTTTACGCAACCCCACACTCAACAGGACTCTGCGTCTTCACTCTTTCCTAACAACCCTAAACATAACCCTAACCGCAACAAGAAGCTGAACCCGAGTTAGACCCGAAAAAACACGTACGGTGCCACTTTCTGCCATCAAAAAGTGCTCTCAGCGGAAGCCTTTGGGTACACCTGAACTCCCTGGGGGAGCCTTTACGCAACCCCACACTCAACAGGACTCTGCGTCTTCACTCTTTCCTAACAACCCTAAACATAACCCTAACCGCAACAAGAAGCTGAACCCGAGTTAGACCCGAAAAAACACGTACGGTGCCACTTTCTGCCATCAAAAAGTGCTCTCAGCGGAAGCCTTTGGGTACACCTGAACTCCCTGGGGGAGCCTTTACGCAACCCCACACTCAACAGGACTCTGCGTCTTCACTCTTTCCTAACAACCCTAAACATAACCCTAACCGCAACAAGAAGCTGAACCCGAGTTAGACCCGAAAAAACACGTACGGTGCCACTTTCTGCCATCAAAAAGTGCTCTCAGCGGAAGCCTTTGGGTACACCTGAACTCCCTGGGGGAGCCTTTACGCAACCGCACACTCAACAGGACTCTGCGTCTTCGCTCTTTCCTAACAACCCTAAACATAACCCTAACCGCAACAAGAAGCTGAACCCGAGTTAGACCCGAAAAAACACGTACGATGCCACTTTCTGCCATCAAAAAGTGCTCTCAGCGGAAGCCTTTGGGTACACCTGAACTCCCTGGGGGAGCCTTTACGCAACCGCACACTCAACAGGACTCTGCGTCTTCACTCTTTCCTAACAACCCTAAACATAACCCTAACCGCAACAAGAAGCTGAACCCGAGTTAGACCCGAAAAAACACGTACGGTGCCACTTTCTGCCATCAAAAAGTGCTCTCAGCGGAAGCCTTTGGGTACACCTGAACTCCCTGGGGGAGCCTTTACGCAACCCCGCACTCAACAGGACTCTGCGTCTTCACTCTTTCCTAACAACCCTAAACATAACCCTAACCGCAACAAGAAGCTGAACCCGAGTTAGACCCGAAAAAACACGTACGGTGCCACTTTCTGCCATCAAAAAGTGCTCTCAGCGGAAGCCTTTGGGTACACCTGAACTCCCTGGGGGAGCCTTTACGCAACCCCACACTCAACAGGACTCTGCGTCTTCACTCTTTCCTAACAACCCTAAACATAACCCTAACCGCAACAAGAAGCTGAACCCGAGTTAGACCCGAAAAAACACGTACGGTGCCACTTTCTGCCATCAAAAAGTGCTCTCAGCGGAAGCCTTTGGGTACACCTGAACTCCCTGGGGGAGCCTTTACGCAACCCCACACTCAACAGGACTCTGCGTCTTCACTCTTTCCTAACAACCCTAAACATAACCCTAACCGCAACAAGAAGCTGAACCCGAGTTAGACCCGAAAAAACACGTACGGTGCCACTTTCTGCCATCAAAAAGTGCTCTCAGCGGAAGCCTTTGGGTACACCTGAACTCCCTGGGGGAGCCTTTACGCAACCCCACACTCAACAGGACTCTGCGTCTTCACTCTTTCCTAACAACCCTAAACATAACCCTAACCGCAACAAGAAGCTCAACCCGAGTTAGACCCGAAAAAACACGTACGGTGCCACTTTCTGCCATCAAAAAGTGCTCTCAGCGGAAGCCTTTGGGTACACCTGAACTCCCTGGGGGAGCCTTTATGCAACCCCACACTCAACAGGACTCTGCGTCTTCACTCTTTCCTAACAACCCTAAACATAACCCTAACCGCAACAAGAAGCTCAACCCGAGTTAGACCCGAAAAAACACGTACGGTGCCACTTTCTGCCATCAAAAAGTGCTCTCAGCGGAAGCCTTTGGGAACACCTGAACTCCCTGGGGGAGCCTTTACACAACCCCACACTCAACAGGACTCTGCGTCTTCACTCTTTCCTAACAACCCTAAACATAAGCCTAACCGGAACAAGAAGCTCAACCCGAGTTAGACCCGAAAAAACACGTACGGTGCCACTTTCTGCCATCAAAAAGTGCTCTCAGCGGAAGCCTTTGGGTACACCTGAACTCCCTGGGGGAGCCTTTACGCAACCCCACACTCAACAGGACTCTGCGTCTTCACTCTTTCCTAACAACCCTAAACATAACCCTAACCGCAACAAGAAGCTGAACCCGAGTTAGACCCGAAAAAACACGTACGGTGCCACTTTCTGCCATCAAAAAGTGCTCTCAGCGGAAGCCTTTGGGTACACCTGAACTCCCTGGGGGAGCCTTTACGCAACCCCACACTCAACAGGACTCTGCGTCTTCACTCTTTCCTAACAACCCTAAACATAACCCTAACCGCAACAAGAAGCTGAACCCGAGTTAGACCCGAAAAAACACGTACGGTGCCACTTTCTGCCATCAAAAAGTGCTCTCAGCGGAAGCCTTTGGGTACACCTGAACTCCCTGGGGGAGCCTTTACGCAACCCCACACTCAACAGGACTCTGCGTCTTCACTCTTTCCTAACAACCCTAAACATAACCCTAACCGCAACAAGAAGCTGAACCCGAGTTAGACCCGAAAAAACACGTACGGTGCCACTTTCTGCCATCAAAAAGTGCTCTCAGCGGAAGCCTTTGGGTACACCTGAACTCCCTGGGGGAGCCTTTACGCAACCCCACACTCAACAGGACTCTGCGTCTTCACTCTTTCCTAACAACCCTAAACATAACCCTAACCGCAACAAGAAGCTGAACCCGAGTTAGACCCGAAAAAACACGTACGGTGCCACTTTCTGCCATCAAAAAGTGCTCTCAGCGGAAGCCTTTGGGTACACCTGAACTCCCTGGGGGAGCCTTTACGCAACCCCACACTCAACAGGACTCTGCGTCTTCACTCTTTCCTAACAACCCTAAACATAACCCTAACCGCAACAAGAAGCTCAACCCGAGTTAGACCCGAAAAAACACGTACGGTGCCACTTTCTGCCATCAAAAAGTGCTCTCAGCGGAAGCCTTTGGGAACACCTGAACTCCCTGGGGGAGCCTTTACGCAACCCCACACTCAACAGGACTCTGCGTCTTCACTCTTTCCTAACAACCCTAAACATAACCCTAACCGCAACAAGAAGCTGAACCCGAGTTAGACCCGAAAAAACAC
>NW_027663832.1:115000-130000 GCF_964034855.1 Anser brachyrhynchus | reverse complement strand
ACGGTGCCACTTTCTGCCATCAAAAAGTGCTCTCAGCGGAAGCCTTTGGGTACACCTGAACTCCCTGGGGGAGCCTTTACGCAACCCCACACTCAACAGGACTCTGCGTCTTCACTCTTTCCTAACAACCCTAAACATAACCCTAACCACAACAAGAAGCTGAACCCGAGTTAGACCCGAAAAAACACGTACGGTGCCACTTTCTGCCATCAAAAAGTGCTCTCAGCGGAAGCCTTTGGGTACACCTGAACTCCCTGGGGGAGCCTTTACGCAACCCCACACTCAACAGGACTCTGCGTCTTCACTCTTTCCTAACAACCCTAAACATAACCCTAACCGCAACAAGAAGCTGAACCCGAGTTAGACCCGAAAAAACACGTACGGTGCCACTTTCTGCCATCAAAAAGTGCTCTCAGCGGAAGCCTTTGGGTACACCTGAACTCCCTGGGGGAGCCTTTACGCAACCCCACACTCAACAGGACTCTGTGTCTTCACTCTTTCCTAACAACCCTAAACATAACCCTAACCGCAACAAGAAGCTGAACCCGAGTTAGACCCGAAAAAACACGTACGGTGCCACTTTCTGCCATCAAAAAGTGCTCTCAGCGGAAGCCTTTGGGTACACCTGAACTCCCTGGGGGAGCCTTTACGCAACCCCACACTCAACAGGACTCTTCGTCTTCGCTCTTTCCTAACAACCCTAAACATAACCCTAACCGCAACAAGAAGCTGAACCCGAGTTAGACCCGAAAAAACACGTACGGTGCCACTTTCTGCCATCAAAAAGTGCTCTCAGCGGAAGCCTTTGGGTACACCTGAACTCCCTGGGGGAGCCTTTACGCAACCCCACACTCAACAGGACTCTGCGTCTTCACTCTTTCCTAACAACCCTAAACATAACCCTAACCGCAACAAGAAGCTCAACCCGAGTTAGACCCGAAAAAACACGTACGGTGCCACTTTCTGCCATCAAAAAGTGCTCTCAGCGGAAGCCTTTGGGTACACCTGAACTCCCTGGGGGAGCCTTTATGCAACCCCACACTCAACAGGACTCTGCGTCTTCACTCTTTCCTAACAACCCTAAACATAACCCTAACCGCAACAAGAAGCTGAACCCGAGTTAGACCCGAAAAAACACGTACGGTGCCACTTTCTGCCATCAAAAAGTGCTCTCAGCGGAAGCCTTTGGGTACACGTGAACTCCCTGGGGGAGCCTTTACGCAACCCCACACTCAACAGGACTCTGCGTCTTCACTCTTTCCTAACAACCCTAAACATAACCCTAACCGCAACAAGAAGCTGAACCCGAGTTAGACCCGAAAAAACACGTACGGTGCCACTTTCTGCCATCAAAAAGTGCTCTCAGCGGAAGCCTTTGGGTACACCTGAACTCCCTGGGGGAGCCTTTACGCAACCCCACACTCAACAGGACTCTGCGTCTTCACTCTTTCCTAACAACCCTAAACATAACCCTAACCGCAACAAGAAGCTGAACCCGAGTTAGACCCGAAAAAACACGTACGGTGCCACTTTCTGCCATCAAAAAGTGCTCTCAGCGGAAGCCTTTGGGTACACGTGAACTCCCTGGGGGAGCCTTTACGCAACCCCACACTCAACAGGACTCTGCGTCTTCACTCTTTCCTAACAACCCTAAACATAACCCTAACCGCAACAAGAAGCTGAACCCGAGTTAGACCCGAAAAAACACGTACGGTGCCACTTTCTGCCATCAAAAAGTGCTCTCAGCGGAAGCCTTTGGGTACACCTGAACTCCCTGGGGGAGCCTTTACGCAACCCCACACTCAACAGGACTCTGCGTCTTCACTCTTTCCTAACAACCCTAAACATAACCCTAACCGCAACAAGAAGCTGAACCCGAGTTAGACCCGAAAAAACACGTACGGTGCCACTTTCTGCCATCAAAAAGTGCTCTCAGCGGAAGCCTTTGGGTACACCTGAACTCCCTGGGGGAGCCTTTACGCAACCCCACACTCAACAGGACTCTGCGTCTTCACTCTTTCCTAACAACCCTAAACATAACCCTAACCGCAACAAGAAGCTGAACCCGAGTTAGACCCGAAAAAACACGTACGGTGCCACTTTCTGCCATCCAAAAGTGCTCTCAGCGGAAGCCTTTGGGTTTTCCTGAACTCCCTGGGGGAGCCTTTACGCAACCCCACACTCAACAGGACTCTGCGTCTTCGCTCTTTCCTAACAACCCTAAACATAACCCTAACCGCAACAAGAAGCTGAACCCGAGTTAGACCTGAAAAAACACGTACGGTGCCACTTTCTGCCATCAAAAAGTGCTCTCAGCGGAAGCCTTTGGGTACACCTGAACTCCCTGGGGGAGCCTTTATGCAACCCCACACTCAACAGGACTCTGCGTCTTCACTCTTTCCTAACAACCCTAAACATAACCCTAACCGCAACAAGAAGCTGAACCCGAGTTAGACCCGAAAAAACACGTACGGTGCCACTTTCTGCCATCAAAAAGTGCTCTCAGCGGAAGCCTTTGGGTACACCTGAACTCCCTGGGGGAGCCTTTACGCAACCCCACACTCAACAGGACTCTGCGTCTTCACTCTTTCCTAACAACCCTAAACATAACCCTAACCGCAACAAGAAGCTGAACCCGAGTTAGACCCGAAAAAACACGTACGGTGCCACTTTCTGCCATCAAAAAGTGCTCTCAGCGGAAGCCTTTGGGTACACCTGAACTCCCTGGGGGAGCCTTTACGCAACCCCACACTCAACAGGACTCTGCGTCTTCACTCTTTCCTAACAACCCTAAACATAACCCTAACCGCAACAAGAAGCTGAACCCGAGTTAGACCCGAAAAAACACGTACGGTGCCACTTTCTGCCATCAAAAAGTGCTCTCAGTGGAAGCCTTTGGGTACACCTGAACTCCCTGGGGGAGCCTTTACGCAACCCCACACTCAACAGGACTCTTCGTCTTCGCTCTTTCCTAACAACCCTAAACATAACCCTAACCGCAACAAGAAGCTGAACCCGAGTTAGACCCGAAAAAACACGTACGGTGCCACTTTCTGCCATCAAAAAGTGCTCTCAGCGGAAGCCTTTGGGTACACCTGAACTCCCTGGGGGAGCCTTTACGCAACCCCACACTCAACAGGACTCTGCGTCTTCACTCTTTCCTAACAACCCTAAACATAACCCTAACCGCAACAAGAAGCTCAACCCGAGTTAGACCCGAAAAAACACGTACGGTGCCACTTTCTGCCATCAAAAAGTGCTCTCAGCGGAAGCCTTTGGGTACACCTGAACTCCCTGGGGGAGCCTTTACGCAACCCCACACTCAACAGGACTCTGCGTCTTCACTCTTTCCTAACAACCCTAAACATAACCCTAACCGCAACAAGAAGCTGAACCCGAGTTAGACCCGAAAAAACACGTACGGTGCCACTTTCTGCCATCAAAAAGTGCTCTCAGCGGAAGCCTTTGGGTACACGTGAACTCCCTGGGGGAGCCTTTACGCAACCCCACACTCAACAGGACTCTGCGTCTTCACTCTTTCCTAACAACCCTAAACATAACCCTAACCGCAACAAGAAGCTGAACCCGAGTTAGACCCGAAAAAACACGTACGGTGCCACTTTCTGCCATCCAAAAGTGCTCTCAGCGGAAGCCTTTGGGTACACCTGAACTCCCTGGGGGAGCCTTTACGCAACCGCACAGTCAACAGGACTCTGCGTCTTCACTCTTTCCTAACAACCCTAAACATAACCCTAACCGCAACAAGAAGCTGAACCCGAGTTAGACCCGAAAAAACACGTACGGTGCCACTTTCTGCCATCAAAAAGTGCTCTCAGCGGAAGCCTTTGGGTACACGTGAACTCCCTGGGGGAGCCTTTACGCAACCCCACACTCAACAGGACTCTGCGTCTTCACTCTTTCCTAACAACCCTAAACATAACCCTAACCGCAACAAGAAGCTGAACCCGAGTTAGACCCGAAAAAACACGTACGGTGCCACTTTCTGCCATCAAAAAGTGCTCTCAGCGGAAGCCTTTGGGTACACCTGAACTCCCTGGGGGAGCCTTTACGCAACCCCACACTCAACAGGACTCTGCGTCTTCACTCTTTCCTAACAACCCTAAACATAACCCTAACCGCAACAAGAAGCTGAACCCGAGTTAGACCCGAAAAAACACGTACGGTGCCACTTTCTGCCATCAAAAAGTGCTCTCAGCGGAAGCCTTTGGGTACACCTGAACTCCCTGGGGGAGCCTTTACGCAACCCCACACTCAACAGGACTCTGCGTCTTCACTCTTTCCTAACAACCCTAAACATAACCCTAACCGCAACAAGAAGCTGAACCCGAGTTAGACCCGAAAAAACACGTACGGTGCCACTTTCTGCCATCCAAAAGTGCTCTCAGCGGAAGCCTTTGGGTTTTCCTGAACTCCCTGGGGGAGCCTTTACGCAACCCCACACTCAACAGGACTCTGCGTCTTCGCTCTTTCCTAACAACCCTAAACATAACCCTAACCGCAACAAGAAGCTGAACCCGAGTTAGACCCGAAAAAACACGTACGGTGCCACTTTCTGCCATCAAAAAGTGCTCTCAGCGGAAGCCTTTGGGTACACCTGAACTCCCTGGGGGAGCCTTTACGCAACCGCACAGTCAACAGGACTCTGCGTCTTCACTCTTTCCTAACAACCCTAAACATAACCCTAACCGCAACAAGAAGCTGAACCCGAGTTAGACCCGAAAAAACACGTACGGTGCCACTTTCTGCCATCAAAAAGTGCTCTCAGCGGAAGCCTTTGGGTACACCTGAACTCCCTGGGGGAGCCTTTACGCAACCTCACACTCAACAGGACTCTGCGTCTTCACTCTTTCCTAACAACCCTAAACATAACCCTAACCGCAACAAGAAGCTGAACCCGAGTTAGACCCGAAAAAACACGTACGGTGCCACTTTCTGCCATCCAAAAGTGCTCTCAGCGGAAGCCTTTGGGTACACCTGAACTCCCTGGGGGAGCCTTTACGCAACCCCACACTCAACAGGACTCTGCGTCTTCACTCTTTCCTAACAACCCTAAACATAACCCTAACTGCAACAAGAAGCTGAACCCGAGTTAGACCCGAAAAAACACGTACGGTGCCACTTTCTGCCATCAAAAAGTGCTCTCAGCGGAAGCCTTTGGGTACACCTGAACTCCCTGGGGGAGCCTTTACGCAACCCCACACTCAACAGGACTCTGCGTCTTCACTCTTTCCTAACAACCCTAAACATAACCCTAACAGGAACAAGAAGCTCAACCCGAGTTAGACCCGAAAAAACACGTACGGTGCATCTTTCTGCCATCAAAAAGTGCTCTCAGCGGAAGCCTTTGGGTACACGTGAACTCCCTGGGGGAGCCTTTACGCAACCGCACACTCAACAGGACTCTGCGTCTTCACTCTTTCCTAACAACCCTAAACATAACCCTAACCGCAACAAGAAGCTCAACCCGAGTTTGACCCGAAAAAACACGTACGGTGCCACTTTCTGCCATCAAAAAGTGCTCTCAGCGGAAGCCTTTGGGTACACCTGAACTCCCTGGGGGAGCCTTTACGCAACCCCACACTCAACAGGACTCTGCGTCTTCACTCTTTCCTAACAACCCTAAACATAACCCTAACCGCAACAAGAAGCTGAACCCGAGTTAGACCCGAAAAAACACGTACGGTGCCACTTTCTGCCATCAAAAAGTGCTCTCAGCGGAAGCCTTTGGGTACACCTGAACTCCCTGGGGGAGCCTTTACGCAACCCCACACTCAACAGGACTCTGCGTCTTCACTCTTTCCTAACAACCCTAAACATAACCCTAACCGCAACAAGAAGCTGAACCCGAGTTAGACCCGAAAAAACACGTACGGTGCCACTTTCTGCCATCAAAAAGTGCTCTCAGCGGAAGCCTTTGGGTACACCTGAACTCCCTGGGGGAGCCTTTACGCAACCCCACACTCAACAGGACTCTGCGTCTTCACTCTTTCCTAACAACCCTAAACATAACCCTAACCGCAACAAGAAGCTGAACCCGAGTTAGACCCGAAAAAACACGTACGGTGCCACTTTCTGCCATCCAAAAGTGCTCTCAGCGGAAGCCTTTGGGTACACCTGAACTCCCTGGGGGAGCCTTTACGCAACCGCACAGTCAACAGGACTCTGCGTCTTCACTCTTTCCTAACAACCCTAAACATAACCCTAACCGCAACAAGAAGCTGAACCCGAGTTAGACCCGAAAAAACACGTACGGTGCCACTTTCTGCCATCAAAAAGTGCTCTCAGCGGAAGCCTTTGGGTACACCTGAACTCCCTGGGGGAGCCTTTACGCAACCTCACACTCAACAGGACTCTGCGTCTTCACTCTTTCCTAACAACCCTAAACATAACCCTAACCGCAACAAGAAGCTGAACCCGAGTTAGACCCGAAAAAACACGTACGGTGCCACTTTCTGCCATCAAAAAGTGCTCTCAGCGGAAGCCTTTGGGTACACCTGAACTCCCTGGGGGAGCCTTTACGCAACCCCACACTCAACAGGACTCTGCGTCTTCACTCTTTCCTAACAACCCTAAACATAACCCTAACCGCAACAAGAAGCTGAACCCGAGTTAGACCCGAAAAAACACGTACGGTGCCACTTTCTGCCATCAAAAAGTGCTCTCAGCGGAAGCCTTTGGGTACACCTGAACTCCCTGGGGGAGCCTTTACGCAACCCCACACTCAACAGGACTCTGCGTCTTCACTCTTTCCTAACAACCCTAAACATAACCCTAACCGCAACAAGAAGCTGAACCCGAGTTAGACCCGAAAAAACACGTACGGTGCCACTTTCTGCCATCAAAAAGTGCTCTCAGCGGAAGCCTTTGGGTACACCTGAACTCCCTGGGGGAGCCTTTACGCAACCCCACACTCAACAGGACTCTGCGTCTTCACTCTTTCCTAACAACCCTAAACATAACCCTAACCGCAACAAGAAGCTCAACCCGAGTTAGACCCGAAAAAACACGTACGGTGCCACTTTCTGCCATCAAAAAGTGCTCTCAGCGGAAGCCTTTGGGTACACCTGAACTCCCTGGGGGAGCCTTTACGCAACCCCACACTCAACAGGACTCTGCGTCTTCACTCTTTCCTAACAACCCTAAACATAACCCTAACCGCAACAAGAAGCTGAACCCGAGTTAGACCCGAAAAAACACGTACGGTGCCACTTTCTGCCATCAAAAAGTGCTCTCAGCGGAAGCCTTTGGGTACACCTGAACTCCCTGGGGGAGCCTTTACGCAACCCCACACTCAACAGGACTCTGCGTCTTCACTCTTTCCTAACAACCCTAAACATAACCCTAACCGCAACAAGAAGCTGAACCCGAGTTAGACCCGAAAAAACACGTACGGTGCCACTTTCTGCCATCCAAAAGTGCTCTCAGCGGAAGCCTTTGGGTACACCTGAACTCCCTGGGGGAGCCTTTACGCAACCCCACACTCAACAGGACTCTGCGTCTTCGCTCTTTCCTAACAACCCTAAACATAACCCTAACCGCAACAAGAAGCTGAACCCGAGTTAGACCCGAAAAAACACGTACGGTGCCACTTTCTGCCATCAAAAAGTGCTCTCAGCGGAAGCCTTTGGGTACACCTGAACTCCCTGGGGGAGCCTTTACGCAACCCCACACTCAACAGGACTCTGCGTCTTCACTCTTTCCTAACAACCCTAAACATAACCCTAACCGCAACAAGAAGCTGAACCCGAGTTAGACCCGAAAAAACACGTACGGTGCCACTTTCTGCCATCAAAAAGTGCTCTCAGCGGAAGCCTTTGGGTACACCTGAACTCCCTGGGGGAGCCTTTACGCAACCCCACACTCAACAGGACTCTGCGTCTTCACTCTTTCCTAACAACCCTAAACATAACCCTAACCGCAACAAGAAGCTGAACCCGAGTTAGACCCGAAAAAACACGTACGGTGCCACTTTCTGCCATCCAAAAGTGCTCTCAGCAGAAGCCTTTGGGTACACCTGAACTCCCTGGGGGAGCCTTTACGCAACCCCACACTCAACAGGACTCTGCGTCTTCGCTCTTTCCTAACAACCCTAAACATAACCCTAACCGCAACAAGAAGCTGAACCCGAGTTAGACCCGAAAAAACACGTACGGTGCCACTTTCTGCCATCAAAAAGTGCTCTCAGCGGAAGCCTTTGGGTACACCTGAACTCCCTGGGGGAGCCTTTACGCAACCCCACACTCAACAGGACTCTGCGTCTTCACTCTTTCCTAACAACCCTAAACATAACCCTAACCGCAACAAGAAGCTGAACCCGAGTTAGACCCGAAAAAACACGTACGGTGCCACTTTCTGCCATCAAAAAGTGCTCTGAGCGGAAGCCTTTGGGTACACCTGAACTCCCTGGGGGAGCCTTTACGCAACCCCGCACTCAACAGGACTCTGCGTCTTCACTCTTTCCTAACAACCCTAAACATAACCCTAACCGCAACAAGAAGCTGAACCCGAGTTAGACCCGAAAAAACACGTACGGTGCCACTTTCTGCCATCAAAAAGTGCTCTCAGCGGAAGCCTTTGGGTACACCTGAACTCCCTGGGGGAGCCTTTACGCAACCCCACACTCAACAGGACTCTGCGTCTTCACTCTTTCCTAACAACCCTAAACATAACCCTAACCGCAACAAGAAGCTGAACCCGAGTTAGACCCGAAAAAACACGTACGGTGCCACTTTCTGCCATCAAAAAGTGCTCTCAGCGGAAGCCTTTGGGTACACCTGAACTCCCTGGGGGAGCCTTTACGCAACCCCACACTCAACAGGACTCTGCGTCTTCACTCTTTCCTAACAACCCTAAACATAACCCTAACCGCAACAAGAAGCTGAACCCGAGTTAGACCCGAAAAAACACGTACGGTGCCACTTTCTGCCATCCAAAAGTGCTCTCAGCGGAAGCCTTTGGGTACACCTGAACTCCCTGGGGGAGCCTTTACGCAACCCCACACTCAACAGGACTCTGCGTCTTCACTCTTTCCTAACAACCCTAAACATAACCCTAACCGCAACAAGAAGCTGAACCCGAGTTAGACCCGAAAAAACACGTACGGTGCCACTTTCTGCCATCAAAAAGTGCTCTCAGCGGAAGCCTTTGGGTACACCTGAACTCCCTGGGGGAGCCTTTACGCAACCCCACACTCAACAGGACTCTGCGTCTTCACTCTTTCCTAACAACCCTAAACATAACCCTAACCGCAACAAGAAGCTGAACCCGAGTTAGACCCGAAAAAACACGTACGGTGCCACTTTCTGCCATCAAAAAGTGCTCTCAGCGGAAGCCTTTGGGTACACCTGAACTCCCTGGGGGAGCCTTTACGCAACCCCACACTCAACAGGACTCTGCGTCTTCACTCTTTCCTAACAACCCTAAACATAACCCTAACCGCAACAAGAAGCTGAACCCGAGTTAGACCCGAAAAAACACGTACGGTGCCACTTTCTGCCATCAAAAAGTGCTCTCAGCGGAAGCCTTTGGGTACACCTGAACTCCCTGGGGGAGCCTTTACGCAACCCCACACTCAACAGGACTCTGCGTCTTCACTCTTTCCTAACAACCCTAAACATAACCCTAACCGCAACAAGAAGCTGAACCCGAGTTAGACCCGAAAAAACACGTACGGTGCCACTTTCTGCCATCCAAAAGTGCTCTCAGCGGAAGCCTTTGGGTACACCTGAACTCCCTGGGGGAGCCTTTACGCAACCCCACACTCAACAGGACTCTGCGTCTTCACTCTTTCCTAACAACCCTAAACATAACCCTAACCGCAACAAGAAGCTGAACCCGAGTTAGACCCGAAAAAACACGTACGGTGCCACTTTCTGCCATCAAAAAGTGCTCTCAGCGGAAGCCTTTGGGTACACCTGAACTCCCTGGGGGAGCCTTTACGCAACCCCACACTCAACAGGACTCTGCGTCTTCACTCTTTCCTAACAACCCTAAACATAACCCTAACCGCAACAAGAAGCTGAACCCGAGTTAGACCCGAAAAAACACGTACGGTGCCACTTTCTGCCATCAAAAAGTGCTCTCAGCGGAAGCCTTTGGGTACACCTGAACTCCCTGGGGGAGCCTTTACGCAACCCCACACTCAACAGGACTCTGCGTCTTCACTCTTTCCTAACAACCCTAAACATAACCCTAACCGCAACAAGAAGCTGAACCCGAGTTAGACCCGAAAAAACACGTACGGTGCCACTTTCTGCCATCAAAAAGTGCTCTCAGCGGAAGCCTTTGGGTACACCTGAACTCCCTCGGGGAGCCTTTACGCAACCCCACACTCAACAGGACTCTGCGTCTTCACTCTTTCCTAACAACCCTAAACATAACCCTAACCGCAACAAGAAGCTGAACCCGAGTTAGACCCGAAAAAACACGTACGGTGCCACTTTCTGCCATCCAAAAGTGCTCTCAGCGGAAGCCTTTGGGTACACCTGAACTCCCTGGGGGAGCCTTTACGCAACCCCACACTCAACAGGACTCTTCGTCTTCGCTCTTTCCTAACAACCCTAAACATAACCCTAACCGCAACAAGAAGCTGAACCCGAGTTAGACCCGAAAAAACACGTACGGTGCCACTTTCTGCCATCAAAAAGTGCTCTCAGCGGAAGCCTTTGGGTACACCTGAACTCCCTGGGGGAGCCTTTACGCAACCCCACACTCAACAGGACTCTGCGTCTTCACTCTTTCCTAACAACCCTAAACATAACCCTAACCGCAACAAGAAGCTGAACCCGAGTTAGACCCGAAAAAACACGTACGGTGCCACTTTCTGCCATCAAAAAGTGCTCTCAGCGGAAGCCTTTGGGTACACCTGAACTTCCTGGGGGAGCCTTTACGCAACCCCACACTCAACAGGACTCTGCGTCTTCACTCTTTCCTAACAACCCTAAACATAACCCTAACCGCAACAAGAAGCTGAACCCGAGTTAGACCCGAAAAAACACGTACGGTGCCACTTTCTGCCATCAAAAAGTGCTCTCAGCGGAAGCCTTTGGGTACACCTGAACTCCCTGGGGGAGCCTTTACGCAACCCCACACTCAACAGGACTCTGCGTCTTCGCTCTTTCCTAACAACCCTAAACATAACCCTAACCGCAACAAGAAGCTGAACCCGAGTTAGACCCGAAAAAACACGTACGGTGCCACTTTCTGCCATCAAAAAGTGCTCTCAGCGGAAGCCTTTGGGTACACCTGAACTCCCTGGGGGAGCCTTTACGCAACCCCACACTCAACAGGACTCTGCGTCTTCACTCTTTCCTAACAACCCTAAACATAACCCTAACCGCAACAAGAAGCTGAACCCGAGTTAGACCCGAAAAAACACGTACGGTGCCACTTTCTGCCATCAAAAAGTGCTCTCAGCGGAAGCCTTTGGGTACACCTGAACTCCCTGGGGGAGCCTTTACGCAACCCCACACTCAACAGGACTCTGCGTCTTCACTCTTTCCTAACAACCCTAAACATAACCCTAACCGCAACAAGAAGCTGAACCCGAGTTAGACCCGAAAAAACACGTACGGTGCCACTTTCTGCCATCCAAAAGTGCTCTCAGCGGAAGCCTTTGGGTACACCTGAACTCCCTGGGGGAGCCTTTACGCAACCCCACACTCAACAGGACTCTGCGTCTTCACTCTTTCCTAACAACCCTAAACATAACCCTAACCGCAACAAGAAGCTGAACCCGAGTTAGACCCGAAAAAACACGTACGGTGCCACTTTCTGCCATCAAAAAGTGCTCTCAGCGGAAGCCTTTGGGTACACCTGAACTCCCTGGGGGAGCCTTTACGCAACCCCACACTCAACAGGACTCTGCGTCTTCACTCTTTCCTAACAACCCTAAACATAACCCTAACCGCAACAAGAAGCTCAACCCGAGTTAGACCCGAAAAAACACGTACGGTGCCACTTTCTGCCATCCAAAAGTGCTCTCAGCGGAAGCCTTTGGGTACACCTGAACTCCCTGGGGGAGCCTTTACGCAACCCCACACTCAACAGGACTCTGCGTCTTCACTCTTTCCTAACAACCCTAAACATAACCCTAACCGCAACAAGAAGCTGAACCCGAGTTAGACCCGAAAAAACACGTACGGTGCCACTTTCTGCCATCAAAAAGTGCTCTCAGCGGAAGCCTTTGGGTACACCTGAACTCCCTGGGGGAGCCTTTACGCAACCCCACACTCAACAGGACTCTGCGTCTTCACTCTTTCCTAACAACCCTAAACATAACCCTAACCGCAACAAGAAGCTGAACCCGAGTTAGACCCGAAAAAACACGTACGGTGCCACTTTCTGCCATCCAAAAGTGCTCTCAGCGGAAGCCTTTGGGTACACCTGAACTCCCTGGGGGAGCCTTTACGCAACCCCACACTCAACAGGACTCTGCGTCTTCACTCTTTCCTAACAACCCTAAACATAACCCTAACCGCAACAAGAAGCTGAACCCGAGTTAGACCCGAAAAAACACGTACGGTGCCACTTTCTGCCATCAAAAAGTGCTCTCAGCGGAAGCCTTTGGGTACACCTGAACTCCCTGGGGGAGCCTTTACGCAACCCCACACTCAACAGGACTCTGCGTCTTCACTCTTTCCTAACAACCCTAAACATAACCCTAACCGCAACAAGAAGCTGAACCCGAGTTAGACCCGAAAAAACACGTACGGTGCCACTTTCTGCCATCAAAAAGTGCTCTCAGCGGAAGCCTTTGGGTACACCTGAACTCCCTGGGGGAGCCTTTACGCAACCCCACACTCAACAGGACTCTGCGTCTTCACTCTTTCCTAACAACCCTAAACATAACCCTAACCGCAACAAGAAGCTGAACCCGAGTTAGACCCGAAAAAACACGTACGGTGCCACTTTCTGCCATCAAAAAGTGCTCTCAGCGGAAGCCTTTGGGTACACCTGAACTCCCTCGGGGAGCCTTTACGCAACCCCACACTCAACAGGACTCTGCGTCTTCACTCTTTCCTAACAACCCTAAACATAACCCTAACCGCAACAAGAAGCTGAACCCGAGTTAGACCCGAAAAAACACGTACGGTGCCACTTTCTGCCATCCAAAAGTGCTCTCAGCGGAAGCCTTTGGGTACACCTGAACTCCCTGGGGGAGCCTTTACGCAACCCCACACTCAACAGGACTCTTCGTCTTCGCTCTTTCCTAACAACCCTAAACATAACCCTAACCGCAACAAGAAGCTGAACCCGAGTTAGACCCGAAAAAACACGTACGGTGCCACTTTCTGCCATCAAAAAGTGCTCTCAGCGGAAGCCTTTGGGTACACCTGAACTCCCTGGGGGAGCCTTTACGCAACCCCACACTCAACAGGACTCTGCGTCTTCACTCTTTCCTAACAACCCTAAACATAACCCTAACCGCAACAAGAAGCTGAACCCGAGTTAGACCCGAAAAAACACGTACGGTGCCACTTTCTGCCATCCAAAAGTGCTCTCAGCGGAAGCCTTTGGGTACACCTGAACTTCCTGGGGGAGCCTTTACGCAACCCCACACTCAACAGGACTCTGCGTCTTCACTCTTTCCTAACAACCCTAAACATAACCCTAACCGCAACAAGAAGCTGAACCCGAGTTAGACCCGAAAAAACACGTACGGTGCCACTTTCTGCCATCAAAAAGTGCTCTCAGCGGAAGCCTTTGGGTACACCTGAACTCCCTGGGGGAGCCTTTACGCAACCCCACACTCAACAGGACTCTGCGTCTTCGCTCTTTCCTAACAACCCTAAACATAACCCTAACCGCAACAAGAAGCTGAACCCGAGTTAGACCCGAAAAAACACGTACGATGCCACTTTCTGCCATCAAAAAGTGCTCTCAGCGGAAGCCTTTGGGTACACCTGAACTCCCTGGGGGAGCCTTTACGCAACCCCACACTCAACAGGACTCTGCGTCTTCACTCTTTCCTAACAACCCTAAACATAACCCTAACCGCAACAAGAAGCTCAACCCGAGTTAGACCCGAAAAAACACGTACGGTGCCACTTTCTGCCATCAAAAAGTGCTCTCAGCGGAAGCCTTTGGGTACACCTGAACTCCCTGGGGGAGCCTTTACGCAACCCCACACTCAACAGGACTCTGCGTCTTCACTCTTTCCTAACAACCCTAAACATAACCCTAACCGCAACAAGAAGCTGAACCCGAGTTAGACCCGAAAAAACACGTACGGTGCCACTTTCTGCCATCAAAAAGTGCTCTCAGCGGAAGCCTTTGGGTACACCTGAACTCCCTGGGGGAGCCTTTACGCAACCCCACACTCAACAGGACTCTGCGTCTTCACTCTTTCCTAACAACCCTAAACATAACCCTAACCGCAACAAGAAGCTCAACCCGAGTTAGACCCGAAAAAACACGTACGGTGCCACTTTCTGCCATCAAAAAGTACTCTCACCGGAAGCCTTTGGGTACACCTGAACTCCCTGGGGGAGCCTTTACGCAACCCCACACTCAACAGGACTCTGCGTCTTCACTCTTTCCTAACAACCCTAAACATAACCCTAACCGCAACAAGAAGCTGAACCCGAGTTAGACCCGAAAAAACACGTACGGTGCCACTTTCTGCCATCAAAAAGTGCTCTCAGCGGAAGCCTTTGGGTACACCTGAACTCCCTGGGGGAGCCTTTACGCAACCCCACACTCAACAGGACTCTGCGTCTTCACTCTTTCCTAACAACCCTAAACATAACCCTAACCGCAACAAGAAGCTGAACCCGAGTTAGACCCGAAAAAACACGTACGGTGCCACTTTCTGCCATCAAAAAGTGCTCTCACCGGAAGCCTTTGGGTACACCTGAACTCCCTGGGGGAGCCTTTACGCAACCCCACACTCAACAGGACTCTGCGTCTTCACTCTTTCCTAACAACCCTAAACATAACCCTAACCGGAACAAGAAGCTGAACCCGAGTTAGACCCAA
>NW_027663832.1:100000-110000 GCF_964034855.1 Anser brachyrhynchus | reverse complement strand
CGGTGCCACTTTCTGCCATCCAAAAGTGCTCTCAGCGGAAGCCTTTGGGTACACCTGAACTCCCTGGGGGAGCCTTTACGCAACCCCACACTCAACAGGACTCTGCGTCTTCGCTCTTTCCTAACAACCCTAAACATAACCCTAACCGCAACAAGAAGCTGAACCCGAGTTAGACCCGAAAAAACACGTACGGTGCCACTTTCTGCCATCAAAAAGTGCTCTCAGCGGAAGCCTTTGGGTACACCTGAACTCCCTGGGGGAGCCTTTACGCAACCCCACACTCAACAGGACTCTGCGTCTTCACTCTTTCCTAACAACCCTAAACATAACCCTAACCGCAACAAGAAGCTCAACCCGAGTTAGACCCGAAAAAACACGTACGGTGCCACTTTCTGCCATCAAAAAGTGCTCTCAGCGGAAGCCTTTGGGTACACCTGAACTCCCTGGGGGAGCCTTTACGCAACCCCACACTCAACAGGACTCTGCGTCTTCACTCTTTCCTAACAACCCTAAACATAACCCTAACCGCAACAAGAAGCTGAACCCGAGTTAGACCCGAGAAAACACGTACGGTGCCACTTTCTGCCATCAAAAAGTGCTCTCAGCGGAAGCCTTTGGGTACACCTGAACTCCCTGGGGGAGCCTTTACGCAACCCCACACTCAACAGGACTCTGCGTCTTCACTCTTTCCTAACAACCCTAAACATAACCCTAACCGCAACAAGAAGCTGAACCCGAGTTAGACCCGAAAAAACACGTACGGTGCCACTTTCTGCCATCAAAAAGTGCTCTCAGCGGAAGCCTTTGGGTACACCTGAACTCCCTGGGGGAGCCTTTACGCAACCCCACACTCAACAGGACTCTGCGTCTTCACTCTTTCCTAACAACCCTAAACATAACCCTAACCGCAACAAGAAGCTGAACCCGAGTTAGACCCGAAAAAACACGTACGGTGCCACTTTCTGCCATCAAAAAGTGCTCTCAGCGGAAGCCTTTGGGTACACCTGAACTCCCTGGGGGAGCCTTTACGCAACCCCACACTCAACAGGACTCTGCGTCTTCACTCTTTCCTAACAACCCTAAACATAACCCTAACCGCAACAAGAAGCTGAACCCGAGTTAGACCCGAAAAAACACGTACGGTGCCACTTTCTGCCATCCAAAAGTGCTCTCAGCGGAAGCCTTTGGGTACACCTGAACTCCCTGGGGGAGCCTTTACGCAACCCCACACTCAACAGGACTCTGCGTCTTCACTCTTTCCTAACAACCCTAAACATAACCCTAACCGCAACAAGAAGCTGAACCCGAGTTAGACCCGAAAAAACACGTACGGTGCCACTTTCTGCCATCAAAAAGTGCTCTCAGCGGAAGCCTTTGGGTACACCTGAACTCCCTGGGGGAGCCTTTACGCAACCCCACACTCAACAGGACTCTGCGTCTTCACTCTTTCCTAACAACCCTAAACATAACCCTAACCGCAACAAGAAGCTCAACCCGAGTTAGACCCGAAAAAACACGTACGGTGCCACTTTCTGCCATCAAAAAGTGCTCTCAGCGGAAGCCTTTGGGTACACCTGAACTCCCTGGGGGAGCCTTTACGCAACCCCACACTCAACAGGACTCTGCGTCTTCACTCTTTCCTAACAACCCTAAACATAACCCTAACCGCAACAAGAAGCTGAACCCGAGTTAGACCCGAAAAAACACGTACGGTGCCACTTTCTGCCATCCAAAAGTGCTCTCAGCGGAAGCCTTTGGGTACACCTGAACTCCCTGGGGGAGCCTTTACGCAACCCCACACTCAACAGGACTCTGCGTCTTCGCTCTTTCCTAACAACCCTAAACATAACCCTAACCGCAACAAGAAGCTGAACCCGAGTTAGACCCGAAAAAACACGTACGGTGCCACTTTCTGCCATCAAAAAGTGCTCTCAGCGGAAGCCTTTGGGTACACCTGAACTCCCTGGGGGAGCCTTTACGCAACCCCACACTCAACAGGACTCTGCGTCTTCACTCTTTCCTAACAACCCTAAACATAACCCTAACCGCAACAAGAAGCTGAACCCGAGTTAGACCCGAAAAAACACGTACGGTGCCACTTTCTGCCATCAAAAAGTGCTCTCAGCGGAAGCCTTTGGGTACACCTGAACTCCCTGGGGGAGCCTTTACGCAACCCCACACTCAACAGGACTCTGCGTCTTCACTCTTTCCTAACAACCCTAAACATAACCCTAACCGCAACAAGAAGCTGAACCCGAGTTAGACCCGAAAAAACACGTACGGTGCCACTTTCTGCCATCAAAAAGTGCTCTCAGCGGAAGCCTTTGGGTACACCTGAACTCCCTGGGGGAGCCTTTACGCAACCCCACACTCAACAGGACTCTGCGTCTTCACTCTTTCCTAACAACCCTAAACATAACCCTAACCGCAACAAGAAGCTGAACCCGAGTTAGACCCGAAAAAACACGTACGATGCCACTTTCTGCCATCAAAAAGTGCTCTCAGCGGAAGCCTTTGGGTACACCTGAACTCCCTGGGGGAGCCTTTACGCAACCGCACACTCAACAGGACTCTGCGTCTTCACTCTTTCCTAACAACCCTAAACATAACCCTAACCGCAACAAGAAGCTGAACCCGAGTTAGACCCGAAAAAACACGTACGGTGCCACTTTCTGCCATCAAAAAGTGCTCTCAGCGGAAGCCTTTGGGTACACCTGAACTCCCTGGGGGAGCCTTTACGCAACCCCACACTCAACAGGACTCTGCGTCTTCACTCTTTCCTAACAACCCTAAACATAACCCTAACCGCAACAAGAAGCTGAACCCGAGTTAGACCCGAAAAAACACGTACGGTGCCACTTTCTGCCATCCAAAAGTGCTCTCAGCGGAAGCCTTTGGGTACACCTGAACTCCCTGGGGGAGCCTTTACGCAACCCCGCACTCAACAGGACTCTGCGTCTTCACTCTTTCCTAACAACCCTAAACATAACCCTAACTGCAACAAGAAGCTGAACCCGAGTTAGACCCGAAAAAACACGTACGGTGCCACTTTCTGCCATCAAAAAGTGCTCTCAGCGGAAGCCTTTGGGTACACCTGAACTCCCTGGGGGAGCCTTTACGCAACCCCACACTCAACAGGACTCTGCGTCTTCACTCTTTCCTAACAACCCTAAACATAACCCTAACCGCAACAAGAAGCTGAACCCGAGTTAGACCCGAAAAAACACGTACGGTGCCACTTTCTGCCATCAAAAAGTGCTCTCAGCGGAAGCCTTTGGGTACACCTGAACTCCCTGGGGGAGCCTTTACGCAACCCCACACTCAACAGGACTCTGCGTCTTCACTCTTTCCTAACAACCCTAAACATAACCCTAACCGCAACAAGAAGCTCAACCCGAGTTAGACCCGAAAAAACACGTACGGTGCCACTTTCTGCCATCAAAAAGTGCTCTCAGCGGAAGCCTTTGGGTACACCTGAACTCCCTGGGGGAGCCTTTACGCAACCCCACACTCAACAGGACTCTGCGTCTTCGCTCTTTCCTAACAACCCTAAACATAACCCTAACCGCAACAAGAAGCTGAACCCGAGTTAGACCCGAAAAAACACGTACGGTGCCACTTTCTGCCATCAAAAAGTGCTCTCAGCGGAAGCCTTTGGGTACACCTGAACTCCCTGGGGGAGCCTTTACGCAACCCCACACTCAACAGGACTCTGCGTCTTCACTCTTTCCTAACAACCCTAAACATAACCCTAACCGCAACAAGAAGCTCAACCCGAGTTAGACCCGAAAAAACACGTACGGTGCCACTTTCTGCCATCCAAAAGTGCTCTCAGCGGAAGCCTTTGGGTACACCTGAACTCCCTGGGGGAGCCTTTACGCAACCCCACACTCAACAGGACTCTGCGTCTTCACTCTTTCCTAACAACCCTAAACATAACCCTAACCGCAACAAGAAGCTGAACCCGAGTTAGACCCGAAAAAACACGTACGGTGCCACTTTCTGCCATCAAAAAGTGCTCTCAGCGGAAGCCTTTGGGTACACGTGAACTCCCTGGGGGAGCCTTTACGCAACCCCACACTCAACAGGACTCTGCGTCTTCACTCTTTCCTAACAACCCTAAACATAACCCTAACCGCAACAAGAAGCTGAACCCGAGTTAGACCCGAAAAAACACGTACGGTGCCACTTTCTGCCATCAAAAAGTGCTCTCAGCGGAAGCCTTTGGGTACACCTGAACTCCCTGGGGGAGCCTTTACGCAACCCCACACTCAACAGGACTCTGCGTCTTCACTCTTTCCTAACAACCCTAAACATAACCCTAACCGCAACAAGAAGCTGAACCCGAGTTAGACCCGAAAAAACACGTACGGTGCCACTTTCTGCCATCAAAAAGTGCTCTCAGCGGAAGCCTTTGGGTACACCTGAACTCCCTGGGGGAGCCTTTACGCAACCCCACACTCAACAGGACTCTGCGTCTTCACTCTTTCCTAACAACCCTAAACATAACCCTAACCGCAACAAGAAGCTGAACCCGAGTTAGACCCGAAAAAACACGTACGGTGCCACTTTCTGCCATCAAAAAGTGCTCTCAGCGGAAGCCTTTGGGTACACCTGAACTCCCTGGGGGAGCCTTTACGCAACCCCACACTCAACAGGACTCTGCGTCTTCGCTCTTTCCTAACAACCCTAAACATAACCCTAACCGCAACAAGAAGCTGAACCCGAGTTAGACCCGAAAAAACACGTACGGTGCCACTTTCTGCCATCAAAAAGTGCTCTCAGCGGAAGCCTTTGGGTACACCTGAACTCCCTGGGGGAGCCTTTACGCAACCCCACACTCAACAGGACTCTGCGTCTTTACTCTTTCCTAACAACCCTAAACATAACCCTAACCGCAACAAGAAGCTGAACCCGAGTTAGACCCGAAAAAACACGTACGGTGCCACTTTCTGCCATCAAAAAGTGCTCTCAGCGGAAGCCTTTGGGTACACCTGAACTCCCTGGGGGAGCCTTTACGCAACCCCACACTCAACAGGACTCTGCGTCTTCACTCTTTCCTAACAACCCTAAACATAACCCTAACCGCAACAAGAAGCTCAACCCGAGTTAGACCCGAAAAAACACGTACGGTGCCACTTTCTGCCATCAAAAAGTGCTCTCAGCGGAAGCCTTTGGGTACACCTGAACTCCCTGGGGGAGCCTTTACGCAACCCCACACTCAACAGGACTCTGCGTTTTCACTCTTTCCTAACAACCCTAAACATAACCCTAACCGCAACAAGAAGCTGAACCCGAGTTAGACCCGAAAAAACACGTACGGTGCCACTTTCTGCCATCAAAAAGTGCTCTCAGCGGAAGCCTTTGGGTACACCTGAACTCCCTGGGGGAGCCTTTACGCAACCCCACACTCAACAGGACTCTGCATCTTCACTCTTTCCTAACAACCCTAAACATAACCCTAACCGCAACAAGAAGCTGAACCCGAGTTAGACCCGAAAAAACACGTACGGTGCCACTTTCTGCCATCAAAAAGTGCTCTCAGCGGAAGCCTTTGGGTACACCTGAACTCCCTGGGGGAGCCTTTACGCAACCCCACACTCAACAGGACTCTGCGTCTTCACTCTTTCCTAACAACCCTAAACATAACCCTAACCGCAACAAGAAGCTGAACCCGAGTTAGACCCGAAAAAACACGTACGGTGCCACTTTCTGCCATCAAAAAGTGCTCTCAGCGGAAGCCTTTGGGTACACCTGAACTCCCTGGGGGAGCCTTTACGCAACCCCACACTCAACAGGACTCTGCGTCTTCACTCTTTCCTAACAACCCTAAACATAACCCTAACCGCAACAAGAAGCTGAACCCGAGTTAGACCCGAAAAAACACGTACGGTGCCACTTTCTGCCATCAAAAAGTGCTCTCAGCGGAAGCCTTTGGGTACACCTGAACTCCCTGGGGGAGCCTTTACGCAACCCCACACTCAACAGGACTCTGCGTCTTCGCTCTTTCCTAACAACCCTAAACATAACCCTAACCGCAACAAGAAGCTGAACCCGAGTTAGACCCGAAAAAACACGTACGGTGCCACTTTCTGCCATCAAAAAGTGCTCTCAGCGGAAGCCTTTGGGTACACCTGAACTCCCTGGGGGAGCCTTTACGCAACCCCACACTCAACAGGACTCTGCGTCTTCACTCTTTCCTAACAACCCTAAACATAACCCTAACCGCAACAAGAAGCTGAACCCGAGTTAGACCCGAAAAAACACGTACGGTGCCACTTTCTGCCATCAAAAAGTGCTCTCAGCGGAAGCCTTTGGGTACACCTGAACTCCCTGGGGGAGCCTTTACGCAACCCCACACTCAACAGGACTCTGAGTCTTCACTCTTTCCTAACAACCCTAAACATAACCCTAACCGCAACAAGAAGCTCAACCCGAGTTAGACCCGAAAAAACACGTACGGTGCCACTTTCTGCCATCAAAAAGTGCTCTCAGCAGAAGCCTTTGGGTACACCTGAACTCCCTGGGGGAGCCTTTACGCAACCCCACACTCAACAGGACTCTGCGTCTTCACTCTTTCCTAACAACCCTAAACATAACCCTAACCGCAACAAGAAGCTGAACCCGAGTTAGACCCGAAAAAACACGTACGGTGCCACTTTCTGCCATCAAAAAGTGCTCTCAGCGGAAGCCTTTGGGTACACCTGAACTCCCTGGGGGAGCCTTTACGCAACCCCACACTCAACAGGACTCTGCGTCTTCACTCTTTCCTAACAACCCTAAACATAACCCTAACCGCAACAAGAAGCTCAACCCGAGTTAGACCCGAAAAAACACGTACGGTGCCACTTTCTGCCATCAAAAAGTGCTCTCAGCGGAAGCCTTTGGGTACACCTGAACTCCCTGGGGGAGCCTTTACGCAACCCCACACTCAACAGGACTCTGCGTCTTCACTCTTTCCTAACAACCCTAAACATAACCCTAACCGCAACAAGAAGCTGAACCCGAGTTAGACCCGAAAAAACACGTACGGTGCCACTTTCTGCCATCAAAAAGTGCTCTCAGCGGAAGTTTGGGTACACCTGAACTCCCTGGGGGAGCCTTTACGCAACCCCACACTCAACAGGACTCTGCGTCTTCACTCTTTCCTAACAACCCTAAACATAACCCTAACCGCAACAAGAAGCTGAACCCGAGTTAGACCCGAAAAAACACGTACGGTGCCACTTTCTGCCATCAAAAAGTGCTCTCAGCGGAAGCCTTTGGGTACACCTGAACTCCCTGGGGGAGCCTTTACGCAACCCCACACTCAACAGGACTCTGCGTCTTCACTCTTTCCTAACAACCCTAAACATAAGCCTAACCGCAACAAGAAGCTGAACCCGAGTTAGACCCGAAAAAACACGTACGGTGCCACTTTCTGCCATCCAAAAGTGCTCTCAGCGGAAGCCTTTGGGTACACCTGAACTCCCTGGGGGAGCCTTTACGCAACCCCACACTCAACAGGACTCTGCGTCTTCACTCTTTCCTAACAACCCTAAACATAACCCTAACCGCAACAAGAAGCTGAACCCGAGTTAGACCCGAAAAAACACGTACGATGCCACTTTCTGCCATCAAAAAGTGCTCTCAGCGGAAGCCTTTGGGTACACCTGAACTCCCTGGGGGAGCCTTTATGCAACCGCACACTCAACAGGACTCTGCGTCTTCACTCTTTCCTAACAACCCTAAACATAACCCTAACCGCAACAAGAAGCTGAACCCGAGTTAGACCCGAAAAAACACGTACGGTGCCACTTTCTGCCATCAAAAAGTGCTCTCAGCGGAAGCCTTTGGGAACACCTGAACTCCCTGGGGGAGCCTTTACACAACCCCACACTCAACAGGACTCTGCGTCTTCACTCTTTCCTAACAACCCTAAACATAAGCCTAACCGGAACAAGAAGCTCAACCCGAGTTAGACCCGAAAAAACACGTACGGTGCCACTTTCTGCCATCAAAAAGTGCTCTCAGCGGAAGCCTTTGGGTACACCTGAACTCCCTGGGGGAGCCTTTACGCAACCCCACACTCAACAGGACTCTGCGTCTTCACTCTTTCCTAACAACCCTAAACATAACCCTAACCGCAACAAGAAGCTCAACCCGAGTTAGACCCGAAAAAACACGAACGGTGCCACTTTCTGCCATCAAAAAGTGCTCTCAGCGGAAGCCTTTGGGTACACCTGAACTCCCTGGGGGAGCCTTTACGCAACCCCACACTCAACAGGACTCTGCGTCTTCACTCTTTCCTAACAACCCTAAACATAACCCTAACCGCAACAAGAAGCTCAACCCGAGTTAGACCCGAAAAAACACGTACGGTGCCACTTTCTGCCATCAAAAAGTGCTCTCAGCGGAAGCCTTTGGGTACACGTGAACTCCCTGGGGGAGCCTTTACGCAACCCCACACTCAACAGGACTCTGCGTCTTCACTCTTTCCTAACAACCCTAAACATAACCCTAACCGCAACAAGAAGCTGAACCCGAGTTAGACCCGAAAAAACACGTACGGTGCCACTTTCTGCCATCCAAAAGTGCTCTCAGCGGAAGCCTTTGGGTACACCTGAACTCCCTGGGGGAGCCTTTACGCAACCCCACACTCAACAGGACTCTGCGTCTTCACTCTTTCCTAACAACCCTAAACATAACCCTAACCGCAACAAGAAGCTGAATCCCGAGTTAGACCCGAAAAAACACGTACGGTGCCACTTTCTGCCATCAAAAAGTGCTCTCAGCGGAAGCCTTTGGGTACACCTGAACTCCCTGGGGGAGCCTTTACGCAACCCCACACTCAACAGGACTCTGCGTCTTCACTCTTTCCTAACAACCCTAAACATAACCCTAACCGCAACAAGAAGCTGAACCCGAGTTAGACCCGAAAAAACACGTACGGTGCCACTTTCTGCCATCAAAAAGTGCTCTCAGCGGAAGCCTTTGGGAACACCTGAACTCCCTGGGGGAGCCTTTACGCAACCCCACACTCAACAGGACTCTGCGTCTTCACTCTTTCCTAACAACCCTAAACATAACCCTAACCGCAACAAGAAGCTGAACCCGAGTTAGACCCGAAAAAACACGTACGGTGCCACTTTCTGCCATCAAAAAGTGCTCTCAGCGGAAGCCTTTGGGTACACCTGAACTCCCTGGGGGAGCCTTTACGCAACCCCACACTCAACAGGACTCTGCGTCTTCACTCTTTCCTAACAACCCTAAACATAACCCTAACCGCAACAAGAAGCTCAACCCGAGTTAGACCCGAAAAAACACGTACGGTGCCACTTTCTGCCATCAAAAAGTGCTCTCAGCAGAAGCCTTTGGGTACACCTGAACTCCCTGGGGGAGCCTTTACGCAACCCCACACTCAACAGGACTCTGAGTCTTCACTCTTTCCTAACAACCCTAAACATAACCCTAACCGCAACAAGAAGCTGAACCCGAGTTAGACCCGAAAAAACACGTACGGTGCCACTTTCTGCCATCAAAAAGTGCTCTCAGCGGAAGCCTTTGGGTACACCTGAACTCCCTGGGGGAGCCTTTACGCAACCCCACACTCAACAGGACTCTGCGTCTTCACTCTTTCCTAACAACCCTAAACATAACCCTAACCGCAACAAGAAGCTGAACCCGAGTTAGACCCGAAAAAACATGTACGGTGCCACTTTCTGCCATCAAAAAGTGCTCTCAGCGGAAGCCTTTGGGTACACGTGAACTCCCTGGGGGAGCCTTTACGCAACCCCACACTCAACAGGACTCTGCGTCTTCACTCTTTCCTAACAACCCTAAACATAACCCTAACCGCAACAAGAAGCTGAACCCGAGTTAGACCCGAAAAAACACGGACGGTGCCACTTTCTGCCATCCAAAAGTGCTCTCAGCGGAAGCCTTTGGGTACACCTGAACTCCCTGGGGGAGCCTTTACGCAACCCCACACTCAACAGGACTCTGCGTCTTCACTCTTTCC
>NW_027663832.1:85000-92500 GCF_964034855.1 Anser brachyrhynchus | reverse complement strand
CACACTCAACAGGACTCTGCGTCTTCACTCTTTCCTAACAACCCTAAACATAACCCTAACCGCAACAAGAAGCTCAACCCGAGTTAGACCCGAAAAAACACGTACGGTGCCACTTTCTGCCATCAAAAAGTGCTCTCAGCGGAAGCCTTTGGGTACACCTGAACTCCCTGGGGGAGCCTTTACGCAACCCCACACTCAACAGGACTCTGCGTCTTCACTCTTTCCTAACAACCCTAAACATAACCCTAACCGCAACAAGAAGCTGAACCCGAGTTAGACCCGAAAAAACACGTACGGTGCCACTTTCTGCCATCATAAAGTGCTCTCAGCGGAAGCCTTTGGGTACACCTGAACTCCCTGGGGGAGCCTTTACGGAACCCCACACTCAACAGGACTCTGCGTCTTCACTCTTTCCTAACAACCCTAAACATAACCCTAACCGCAACAAGAAGCTGAACCCGAGTTAGACCCGAAAAAACACGTACGGTGCCACTTTCTGCCATCAAAAAGTGCTCTCAGCGGAAGCCTTTGGGTACACCTGAACTCCCTGGGGGAGCCTTTATGCAACCCCACACTCAACAGGACTCTGCGTCTTCACTCTTTCCTAACAACCCTAAACATAACCCTAACCGCAACAAGAAGCTGAACCCGAGTTAGACCTGAAAAAACACGTACGGTGCCACTTTCTGCCATCAAAAAGTGCTCTCAGCGGAAGCCTTTGGGTACACCTGAACTCCCTGGGGGAACCTTTACGCAACCCCACACTCAACAGGACTCTGCGTCTTCACTCTTTCCTAACAACCCTAAACATAACCCTAACCGCAACAAGAAGCTCAACCCGAGTTAGACCCGAAAAAACACGTACGGTGCCACTTTCTGCCATCAAAAAGTGCTCTCAGCGGAAGCCTTTGGGTACACCTGAACTCCCTGGGGGAGCCTTTACGCAACCCCACACTCAACAGGACTCTGCGTCTTCACTCTTTCCTAACAACCCTAAACATAACCCTAACCGCAACAAGAAGCTGAACCCGAGTTAGACCCGAAAAAACACGTACGGTGCCACTTTCTGCCATCAAAAAGTGCTCTCAGCGGAAGCCTTTGGGTACACCTGAACTCCCTGGGGGAGCCTTTACGCAACCCCACACTCAACAGGACTCTGCGTCTTCACTCTTTCCTAACAACCCTAAACATAACCCTAACCGCAACAAGAAGCTGAACCCGAGTTAGACCCGAAAAAACACGTACGGTGCCACTTTCTGCCATCAAAAAGTGCTCTCAGCGGAAGCCTTTGGGTACACCTGAACTCCCTGGGGGAGCCTTTACGCAACCCCACACTCAACAGGACTCTGCGTCTTCACTCTTTCCTAACAACCCTAAACATAACCCTAACCGGAACAAGAAGCTGAACCCGAGTTAGACCCGAAAAAACACGTACGGTGCCACTTTCTGCCATCAAAAAGTGCTCTCAGCAGAAGCCTTTGGGTACACCTGAACTCCCTGGGGGAGCCTTTACGCAACCCCACACTCAACAGGACTCTGCGTCTTCACTCTTTCCTAACAACCCTAAACATAACCCTAACCGCAACAAGAAGCTGAACCCGAGTTAGACCCGAAAAAACACGTACGGTGCCACTTTCTGCCATCCAAAAGTGCTCTCAGCGGAAGCCTTTGGGTACACCTGAACTCCCTGGGGGAGCCTTTACGCAACCCCACACTCAACAGGACTCTGCGTCTTCACTCTTTCCTAACAACCCTAAACATAACCCTAACCGCAACAAGAAGCTGAACCCGAGTTAGACCCGAAAAAACACGTACGGTGCCACTTTCTGCCATCAAAAAGTGCTCTCAGCGGAAGCCTTTGGGTACACCTGAACTCCCTGGGGGAGCCTTTACGCAACCCCACACTCAACAGGACTCTGCGTCTTCACTCTTTCCTAACAACCCTAAACATAACCCTAACCGCAACAAGAAGCTGAACCCGAGTTAGACCCGAAAAAACACGTACGGTGCCACTTTCTGCCATCCAAAAGTGCTCTCAGCGGAAGCCTTTGGGTACACCTGAACTCCCTGGGGGAGCCTTTACGCAACCCCACACTCAACAGGACTCTGCGTCTTCACTCTTTCCTAACAACCCTAAACATAACCCTAACCGCAACAAGAAGCTGAACCCGAGTTAGACCCGAAAAAACACGTACGGTGCCACTTTCTGCCATCATAAAGTGCTCTCAGCGGAAGCCTTTGGGTACACCTGAACTCCCTGGGGGAGCCTTTACGGAACCCCACACTCAACAGGACTCTGCGTCTTCACTCTTTCCTAACAACCCTAAACATAACCCTAACCGCAACAAGAAGCTGAACCCGAGTTAGACCCGAAAAAACACGTACGGTGCCACTTTCTGCCATCAAAAAGTGCTCTCAGCGGAAGCCTTTGGGTACACCTGAACTCCCTGGGGGAGCCTTTATGCAACCCCACACTCAACAGGACTCTGCGTCTTCACTCTTTCCTAACAACCCTAAACATAACCCTAACCGCAACAAGAAGCTGAACCCGAGTTAGACCTGAAAAAACACGTACGGTGCCACTTTCTGCCATCAAAAAGTGCTCTCAGCGGAAGCCTTTGGGTACACCTGAACTCCCTGGGGGAACCTTTACGCAACCCCACACTCAACAGGACTCTGCGTCTTCACTCTTTCCTAACAACCCTAAACATAACCCTAACCGCAACAAGAAGCTCAACCCGAGTTAGACCCGAAAAAACACGTACGGTGCCACTTTCTGCCATCAAAAAGTGCTCTCAGCGGAAGCCTTTGGGTACACCTGAACTCCCTGGGGGAGCCTTTACGCAACCCCACACTCAACAGGACTCTGCGTCTTCACTCTTTCCTAACAACCCTAAACATAACCCTAACCGCAACAAGAAGCTGAACCCGAGTTAGACCCGAAAAAACACGTACGGTGCCACTTTCTGCCATCAAAAAGTGCTCTCAGCGGAAGCCTTTGGGTACACCTGAACTCCCTGGGGGAGCCTTTACGCAACCCCACACTCAACAGGACTCTGCGTCTTCACTCTTTCCTAACAACCCTAAACATAACCCTAACCGCAACAAGAAGCTGAACCCGAGTTAGACCCGAAAAAACACGTACGGTGCCACTTTCTGCCATCAAAAAGTGCTCTCAGCGGAAGCCTTTGGGTACACCTGAACTCCCTGGGGGAGCCTTTACGCAACCCCACACTCAACAGGACTCTGCGTCTTCACTCTTTCCTAACAACCCTAAACATAACCCTAACCGGAACAAGAAGCTGAACCCGAGTTAGACCCGAAAAAACACGTACGGTGCCACTTTCTGCCATCAAAAAGTGCTCTCAGCAGAAGCCTTTGGGTACACCTGAACTCCCTGGGGGAGCCTTTACGCAACCCCACACTCAACAGGACTCTGCGTCTTCACTCTTTCCTAACAACCCTAAACATAACCCTAACCGCAACAAGAAGCTGAACCCGAGTTAGACCCGAAAAAACACGTACGGTGCCACTTTCTGCCATCCAAAAGTGCTCTCAGCGGAAGCCTTTGGGTACACCTGAACTCCCTGGGGGAGCCTTTACGCAACCCCACACTCAACAGGACTCTGCGTCTTCACTCTTTCCTAACAACCCTAAACATAACCCTAACCGCAACAAGAAGCTGAACCCGAGTTAGACCCGAAAAAACACGTACGGTGCCACTTTCTGCCATCAAAAAGTGCTCTCAGCGGAAGCCTTTGGGTACACCTGAACTCCCTGGGGGAGCCTTTACGCAACCCCACACTCAACAGGACTCTGCGTCTTCACTCTTTCCTAACAACCCTAAACATAACCCTAACCGCAACAAGAAGCTGAACCCGAGTTAGACCCGAAAAAACACGTACGGTGCCACTTTCTGCCATCCAAAAGTGCTCTCAGCGGAAGCCTTTGGGTACACCTGAACTCCCTGGGGGAGCCTTTACGCAACCCCACACTCAACAGGACTCTGCGTCTTCACTCTTTCCTAACAACCCTAAACATAACCCTAACCGCAACAAGAAGCTGAACCCGAGTTAGACCCGAAAAAACACGTACGGTGCCACTTTCTGCCATCAAAAAGTGCTCTCAGCGGAAGCCTTTGGGTACACCTGAACTCCCTGGGGGAGCCTTTATGCAACCCCACACTCAACAGGACTCTGCATCTTCACTCTTTCCTAACAACCCTAAACATAACCCTAACCGCAACAAGAAGCTGAACCCGAGTTAGACCCGAAAAAACACGTACGGTGCCACTTTCTGCCATCAAAAAGTGCTCTCAGCGGAAGCCTTTGGGTACACCTGAACTCCCTGGGGGAGCCTTTACGCAACCCCACACTCAACAGGACTCTGCGTCTTCACTCTTTCCTAACAACCCTAAACATAACCCTAACCGCAACAAGAAGCTGAACCCGAGTTAGACCCGAAAAAACACGTACGGTGCCACTTTCTGCCATCAAAAAGTGCTCTCAGCGGAAGCCTTTGGGTACACCTGAACTCCCTGGGGGAGCCTTTACGCAACCCCACACTCAACAGGACTCTGCGTCTTCACTCTTTCCTAACAACCCTAAACATAACCCTAACCGCAACAAGAAGCTGAACCCGAGTTAGACCCGAAAAAACACGTACGGTGCCACTTTCTGCCATCAAAAAGTGCTCTCAGCGGAAGCCTTTGGGTACACCTGAACTCCCTGGGGGAGCCTTTACGCAACCCCACACTCAACAGGACTCTGCGTCTTCACTCTTTCCTAACAACCCTAAACATAAGCCTAACCGCAACAAGAAGCTGAACCCGAGTTAGACCCGAAAAAACACGTACGGTGCCACTTTCTGCCATCAAAAAGTGCTCTCAGCGGAAGCCTTTGGGTACACCTGAACTCCCTGGGGGAGCCTTTACGCAACCCCACACTCAACAGGACTCTGCGTCTTCACTCTTTCCTAACAACCCTAAACATAACCCTAACCGCAACAAGAAGCTGAACCCGAGTTAGACCCGAAAAAACACGTACGGTGCCACTTTCTGCCATCCAAAAGTGCTCTCAGCGGAAGCCTTTGGGTACACCTGAACTCCCTGGGGGAGCCTTTACGCAACCCCACACTCAACAGGACTCTGCGTCTTCACTCTTTCCTAACAACCCTAAACATAACCCTAACCGCAACAAGAAGCTGAACCCGAGTTAGACCCGAAAAAACACGTACGGTGCCACTTTCTGCCATCAAAAAGTGCTCTCAGCGGAAGCCTTTGGGTACACCTGAACTCCCTGGGGGAGCCTTTACGCAACCCCACACTCAACAGGACTCTGCGTCTTCACTCTTTCCTAACAACTCTAAACATAACCCTTACCGCAACAAGAAGCTGAACCCGAGTTAGACCCGAAAAAACACGTACGGTGCCACTTTCTGCCATCAAAAAGTGCTCTCAGCGGAAGCCTTTGGGTACACCTGAACTCCCTGGGGGAGCCTTTACGCAACCCCACACTCAACAGGACTCTGCGTCTTCACTCTTTCCTAACAACCCTAAACATAACCCTAACCGCAACAAGAAGCTCAACCCGAGTTAGACCCGAAAAAACACGTACGGTGCCACTTTCTGCCATCAAAAAGTGCTCTCAGCGGAAGCCTTTGGGTACACCTGAACTCCCTGGGGGAGCCTTTACGCAACCCCACACTCAACAGGACTCTGCGTCTTCACTCTTTCCTAACAACCCTAAACATAACCCTAACCGCAACAAGAAGCTGAACCCGAGTTAGACCCGAAAAAACACGTACGGTGCCACTTTCTGCCATCAAAAAGTGCTCTCAGCGGAAGCCTTTGGGTACACCTGAACTCCCTGGGGGAGCCTTTACGCAACCCCACACTCAACAGGACTCTGCGTCTTCACTCTTTCCTAACAACTCTAAACATAACCCTAACCGCAACAAGAAGCTGAACCCGAGTTAGACCCGAAAAAACACGTACGGTGCCACTTTCTGCCATCAAAAAGTGCTCTCAGCGGAAGCCTTTGGGTACACCTGAACTCCCTGGGGGAGCCTTTACGCAACCCCACACTCAACAGGACTCTGCGTCTTCACTCTTTCCTAACAACCCTAAACATAACCCTAACCGCAACAAGAAGCTGAACCCGAGTTAGACCCGAAAAAACACGTACGGTGCCACTTTCTGCCATCAAAAAGTGCTCTCAGCGGAAGCCTTTGGGTACACCTGAACTCCCTGGGGGAGCCTTTACGCAACCCCACACTCAACAGGACTCTGCGTCTTCACTCTTTCCTAACAACCCTAAACATAACCCTAACCGCAACAAGAAGCTGAACCCGAGTTAGACCCGAAAAAACACGTACGGTGCCACTTTCTGCCATCAAAAAGTGCTCTCAGCGGAAGCCTTTGGGTACACCTGAACTCCCTGGGGGAGCCTTTACGCAACCCCACACTCAACAGGACTCTGCGTCTTCACTCTTTCCTAACAACCCTAAACATAAGCCTAACCGCAACAAGAAGCTGAACCCGAGTTAGACCCGAAAAAACACGTACGGTGCCACTTTCTGCCATCAAAAAGTGCTCTCAGCGGAAGCCTTTGGGTACACCTGAACTCCCTGGGGGAGCCTTTACGCAACCCCACACTCAACAGGACTCTGCGTCTTCACTCTTTCCTAACAACCCTAAACATAACCCTAACCGCAACAAGAAGCTGAACCCGAGTTAGACCCGAAAAAACACGTACGGTGCCACTTTCTGCCATCCAAAAGTGCTCTCAGCGGAAGCCTTTGGGTACACCTGAACTCCCTGGGGGAGCCTTTACGCAACCCCACACTCAACAGGACTCTGCGTCTTCACTCTTTCCTAACAACCCTAAACATAACCCTAACCGCAACAAGAAGCTGAACCCGAGTTAGACCCGAAAAAACACGTACGGTGCCACTTTCTGCCATCAAAAAGTGCTCTCAGCGGAAGCCTTTGGGTACACCTGAACTCCCTGGGGGAGCCTTTACGCAACCCCACACTCAACAGGACTCTGCGTCTTCACTCTTTCCTAACAACTCTAAACATAACCCTTACCGCAACAAGAAGCTGAACCCGAGTTAGACCCGAAAAAACACGTACGGTGCCACTTTCTGCCATCAAAAAGTGCTCTCAGCGGAAGCCTTTGGGTACACCTGAACTCCCTGGGGGAGCCTTTACGCAACCCCACACTCAACAGGACTCTGCGTCTTCACTCTTTCCTAACAACCCTAAACATAACCCTAACCGCAACAAGAAGCTCAACCCGAGTTAGACCCGAAAAAACACGTACGGTGCCACTTTCTGCCATCAAAAAGTGCTCTCAGCGGAAGCCTTTGGGTACACCTGAACTCCCTGGGGGAGCCTTTACGCAACCCCACACTCAACAGGACTCTGCGTCTTCACTCTTTCCTAACAACCCTAAACATAACCCTAACCGCAACAAGAAGCTGAACCCGAGTTAGACC
>NW_027663832.1:0-77500 GCF_964034855.1 Anser brachyrhynchus | reverse complement strand
GCAACAAGAAGCTGAACCCGAGTTAGACCCGAAAAAACACGTACGGTGCCACTTTCTGCCATCAAAAAGTGCTCTCAGCGGAAGCCTTTGGGTACACCTGAACTCCCTGGGGGAGCCTTTATGCAACCCCACACTCAACAGGACTCTGCGTCTTCACTCTTTCCTAACAACCCTAAACATAACCCTAACCGCAACAAGAAGCTGAACCCGAGTTAGACCTGAAAAAACACGTACGGTGCCACTTTCTGCCATCAAAAAGTGCTCTCAGCGGAAGCCTTTGGGTACACCTGAACTCCCTGGGGGAGCCTTTACGCAACCCCACACTCAACAGGACTCTGCGTCTTCACTCTTTCCTAACAAACCTAAACATAACCCTAACCGCAACAAGAAGCTCAACCCGAGTTAGACCCGAAAAAACACGTACGGTGCCACTTTCTGCCATCAAAAAGTGCTCTCAGCGGAAGCCTTTGGGTACACCTGAACTCCCTGGGGGAGCCTTTACGCAACCCCACACTCAACAGGACTCTGCGTCTTCACTCTTTCCTAACAACCCTAAACATAACCCTAACCGCAACAAGAAGCTGAACCCGAGTTAGACCCGAAAAAACACGTACGGTGCCACTTTCTGCCATCAAAAAGTGCTCTCAGCGGAAGCCTTTGGGTACACCTGAACTCCCTGGGGGAGCCTTTACGCAACCCCACACTCAACAGGACTCTGCGTCTTCACTCTTTCCTAACAACCCTAAACATAACCCTAACCGCAACAAGAAGCTGAACCCGAGTTAGACCCGAAAAAACACGTACGGTGCCACTTTCTGCCATCAAAAAGTGCTCTCAGCGGAAGCCTTTGGGTACACCTGAACTCCCTGGGGGAGCCTTTACGCAACCCCACACTCAACAGGACTCTGCGTCTTCACTCTTTCCTAACAACCCTAAACATAACCCTAACCGGAACAAGAAGCTGAACCCGAGTTAGACCCGAAAAAACACGTACGGTGCCACTTTCTGCCATCAAAAAGTGCTCCCAGCAGAAGCCTTTGGGTACACCTGAACTCCCTGGGGGAGCCTTTACGCAACCCCACACTCAACAGGACTCTGCGTCTTCACTCTTTCCTAACAACCCTAAACATAACCCTAACCGCAACAAGAAGCTGAACCCGAGTTAGACCCGAAAAAACACGTACGGTGCCACTTTCTGCCATCAAAAAGTGCTCTCAGCGGAAGCCTTTGGGTACACCTGAACTCCCTGGGGGAGCCTTTACGCAACCCCACACTCAACAGGACTCTGCGTCTTCACTCTTTCCTAACAACCCTAAACATAACCCTAACCAACCGCAACAAGAAGCTGAACCCGAGTTAGACCCAAAAAACACGTACGGTGCCACTTTCTGCCATCAAAAAGTGCTCTCAGCGGAAGCCTTTGGGTACACCTGAACTCCCTGGGGGAGCCTTTACGCAACCCCACACTCAACAGGACTCTGCGTCTTCACTCTTTCCTAACAACCCTAAACATAACCCTAACCGCAACAAGAAGCTGAACCCGAGTTAGACCCGAAAAAACACGTACGGTGCCACTTTCTGCCATCCAAAAGTGCTCTCAGCGGAAGCCTTTGGGTACACCTGAACTCCCTGGGGGAGCCTTTACGCAACCCCACACTCAACAGGACTCTGCGTCTTCACTCTTTCCTAACAACCCTAAACATAACCCTAACCGCAACAAGAAGCTGAACCCGAGTTAGACCCGAAAAAACACGTACGGTGCCACTTTCTGCCATCAAAAAGTGCTCTCAGCGGAAGCCTTTGGGTACACCTGAACTCCCTGGGGGAGCCTTTACGCAACCCCACACTCAACAGGACTCTGCGTCTTCACTCTTTCCTAACAACCCTAAACATAACCCTAACCGCAACAAGAAGCTGAACCCGAGTTAGACCCGAAAAAACACGTACGGTGCCACTTTCTGCCATCAAAAAGTGCTCTCAGCGGAAGCCTTTGGGTACACCTGAACTCCCTGGGGGAGCCTTTACGCAACCCCACACTCAACAGGACTCTGCGTCTTCACTCTTTCCTAACAACCCTAAACATAACCCTAACCGCAACAAGAAGCTGAACCCGAGTTAGACCCGAAAAAACACGTACGGTGCCACTTTCTGCCATCAAAAAGTGCTCTCAGCGGAAGCCTTTGGGTACACCTGAACTCCCTGGGGGAGCCTTTACGCAACCCCACACTCAACAGGACTCTGCGTCTTCACTCTTTCCTAACAACCCTAAACATAACCCTAACCGCAACAAGAAGCTGAACCCGAGTTAGACCCGAAAAAACACGTACGGTGCCACTTTCTGCCATCAAAAAGTGCTCTCAGCGGAAGCCTTTGGGTACACCTGAACTCCCTGGGGGAGCCTTTACGCAACCCCACACTCAACAGGACTCTGCGTCTTCACTCTTTCCTAACAACCCTAAACATAACCCTAACCGCAACAAGAAGCTGAACCCGAGTTAGACCCGAAAAAACACGTACGGTGCCACTTTCTGCCATCAAAAAGTGCTCTCAGCGGAAGCCTTTGGGTACACCTGAACTCCCTGGGGGAGCCTTTACGCAACCCCACACTCAACAGGACTCTGCGTCTTCACTCTTTCCTAACAACCCTAAACATAACCCTAACCGCAACAAGAAGCTGAACCCGAGTTAGACCCGAAAAAACACGTACGGTGCCACTTTCTGCCATCAAAAAGTGCTCTCAGCGGAAGCCTTTGGGTACACCTGAACTCCCTGGGGAGCCTTTACGCAACCCCACACTCAACAGGACTCTGCGTCTTCACTCTTTCCTAACAACCCTAAACATAACCCTAACCGCAACAAGAAGCTGAACCCGAGTTAGACCCGAAAAAACACGTACGGTGCCACTTTCTGCCATCAAAAAGTGCTCTCAGCGGAAGCCTTTGGGTACACCTGAACTCCCTGGGGGAGCCTTTACGCAACCCCACACTCAACAGGACTCTGCGTCTTCACTCTTTCCTAACAACCCTAAACATAACCCTAACCGCAACAAGAAGCTGAACCCGAGTTAGACCCGAAAAAACACGTACGGTGCCACTTTCTGCCATCAAAAAGTGCTCTCAGCGGAAGCCTTTGGGTACACCTGAACTCCCTGGGGGAGCCTTTACGCAACCCCACACTCAACAGGACTCTGCGTCTTCACTCTTTCCTAACAACCCTAAACATAACCCTAACCGCAACAAGAAGCTGAACCCGAGTTAGACCCGAAAAAACACGTACGGTGCCACTTTCTGCCATCAAAAAGTGCTCTCAGCGGAAGCCTTTGGGTACACCTGAACTCCCTGGGGGAGCCTTTACGCAACCCCACACTCAACAGGACTCTGCGTCTTCACTCTTTCCTAACAACCCTAAACATAACCCTAACCGCAACAAGAAGCTGAACCCGAGTTAGACCCGAAAAAACACGTACGGTGCCACTTTCTGCCATCAAAAGTGCTCTCAGCGGAAGCCTTTGGGTACACCTGAACTCCCTGGGGAGCCTTTACGCAACCCCACACTCAACAGGACTCTGCGTCTTCACTCTTTCCTAACAACCCTAAACATAACCCTAACCGCAACAAGAAGCTGAACCCGAGTTAGACCCGAAAAAACACGTACGGTGCCACTTTCTGCCATCCAAAAGTGCTCTCAGCGGAAGCCTTTGGGTACACCTGAACTCCCTGGGGGAGCCTTTACGCAACCCCACACTCAACAGGACTCTGCGTCTTCACTCTTTCCTAACAACCCTAAACATAACCCTAACCGCAACAAGAAGCTGAACCCGAGTTAGACCCGAAAAAACACGTACGGTGCCACTTTCTGCCATCCAAAAGTGCTCTCAGCGGAAGCCTTTGGGTACACCTGAACTCCCTGGGGGAGCCTTTACGCAACCCCACACTCAACAGGACTCTGCGTCTTCACTCTTTCCTAACAACCCTAAACATAACCCTAACCGCAACAAGAAGCTCAACCCGAGTTAGACCCGAAAAAACACGTACGGTGCCACTTTCTGCCATCCAAAAGTGCTCTCAGCGGAAGCCTTTGGGTACACCTGAACTCCCTGGGGGAGCCTTTACGCAACCCCACACTCAACAGGACTCTGCGTCTTCACTCTTTCCTAACAACCCTAAACATAACCCTAACCGCAACAAGAAGCTCAACCCGAGTTAGACCCGAAAAAACACGTACGGTGCCACTTTCTGCCATCAAAAAGTGCTCTCAGCGGAAGCCTTTGGGTACACCTGAACTCCCTGGGGGAGCCTTTACGCAACCCCACACTCAACAGGACTCTGCGTCTTCACTCTTTCCTAACAACCCTAAACATAACCCTAACCGCAACAAGAAGCTCAACCCGAGTTAGACCCGAAAAAACACGTACGGTGCCACTTTCTGCCATCAAAAAGTGCTCTCAGCGGAAGCCTTTGGGTACACCTGAACTCCCTGGGGGAGCCTTTACGCAACCCCACACTCAATAGGACTCTGCGTCTTCACTCTTTCCTAACAACCCTAAACATAACCCTAACCGCAACAAGAAGCTGAACCCGAGTTAGACCCGAAAAAACACGTACGGTGCCACTTTCTGCCATCAAAAAGTGCTCTCAGCGGAAGCCTTTGGGTACACCTGAACTCCCTGGGGGAGCCTTTACGCAACCCCACACTCAACAGGACTCTGCGTCTTCACTCTTTCCTAACAACCCTAAACATAACCCTAACCGCAACAAGAAGCTGAACCCGAGTTAGACCCGAAAAAACACGTACGGTGCCACTTTCTGCCATCAAAAAGTGCTCTCAGCGGAAGCCTTTGGGTACACCTGAACTCCCTGGGGGAGCCTTTACGCAACCCCACACTCAACAGGACTCTGCGTCTTCACTCTTTCCTAACAACCCTAAACATAACCCTAACCGCAACAAGAAGCTGAACCCGAGTTAGACCCGAAAAAACACGTACGGTGCCACTTTCTGCCATCCAAAAGTGCTCTCAGCGGAAGCCTTTGGGTACACCTGAACTCCCTGGGGGAGCCTTTACGCAACCCCACACTCAACAGGACTCTGCGTCTTCACTCTTTCCTAACAACCCTAAACATAACCCTAACCGCAACAAGAAGCTGAACCCGAGTTAGACCCGAAAAAACACGTACGGTGCCACTTTCTGCCATCCAAAAGTGCTCTCAGCGGAAGCCTTTGGGTACACCTGAACTCCCTGGGGGAGCCTTTACGCAACCCCACACTCAACAGGACTCTGCGTCTTCACTCTTTCCTAACAACCCTAAACATAACCCTAACCGCAACAAGAAGCTCAACCCGAGTTAGACCCGAAAAAACACGTACGGTGCCACTTTCTGCCATCCAAAAGTGCTCTCAGCGGAAGCCTTTGGGTACACCTGAACTCCCTGGGGGAGCCTTTACGCAACCCCACACTCAACAGGACTCTGCGTCTTCACTCTTTCCTAACAACCCTAAACATAACCCTAACCGCAACAAGAAGCTGAACCCGAGTTAGACCCGAAAAAACACGTACGGTGCCACTTTCTGCCATCAAAAAGTGCTCTCAGCGGAAGCCTTTGGGTACACCTGAACTCCCTGGGGGAGCCTTTACGCAACCCCGCACTCAACAGGACTCTGCGTCTTCACTCTTTCCTAACAACCCTAAACATAACCCTAACCGCAACAAGAAGCTCAACCCGAGTTAGACCCGAAAAAACACGTACGGTGCCACTTTCTGCCATCAAAAAGTGCTCTCAGCGGAAGCCTTTGGGTACACCTGAACTCCCTGGGGGAGCCTTTACGCAACCCCACACTCAATAGGACTCTGCGTCTTCACTCTTTCCTAACAACCCTAAACATAACCCTAACCGCAACAAGAAGCTGAACCCGAGTTAGACCCGAAAAAACACGTACGGTGCCACTTTCTGCCATCAAAAAGTGCTCTCAGCGGAAGCCTTTGGGTACACCTGAACTCCCTGGGGGAGCCTTTACGCAACCCCACACTCAACAGGACTCTGCGTCTTCACTCTTTCCTAACAACCCTAAACATAACCCTAACCGCAACAAGAAGCTGAACCCGAGTTAGACCCGAAAAAACACGTACGGTGCCACTTTCTGCCATCCAAAAGTGCTCTCAGCGGAAGCCTTTGGGTACACCTGAACTCCCTGGGGGAGCCTTTACGCAACCTCACACTCAACAGGACTCTGCGTCTTCACTCTTTCCTAACAACCCTAAACATAACCCTAACCGCAACAAGAAGCTCAACCCGAGTTAGACCCGAAAAAACACGTACGGTGCCACTTTCTGCCATCAAAAAGTGCTCTCAGCGGAAGCCTTTGGGTACACCTGAACTCCCTGGGGGAGCCTTTACGCAACCCCACACTCAACAGGACTCTGCGTCTTCACTCTTTCCTAACAACCCTAAACATAACCCTAACCGCAACAAGAAGCTCAACCCGAGTTAGACCCGAAAAAACACGTACGGTGCCACTTTCTGCCATCAAAAAGTGCTCTCAGCGGAAGCCTTTGGGTACACCTGAACTCCCTGGGGGAGCCTTTACGCAACCCCACACTCAACAGGACTCTGCGTCTTCACTCTTTCCTAACAACCCTAAACATAACCCTAACCGCAACAAGAAGCTGAACCCGAGTTAGACCCGAAAAAACACGTACGGTGCCACTTTCTGCCATCAAAAAGTGCTCTCAGCGGAAGCCTTTGGGTACACCTGAACTCCCTGGGGGAGCCTTTACGCAACCCCGCACTCAAAACAGGACTCTGCGTCTTCACTCTTTCCTAACAACCCTAAACATAACCCTAACCGGAACAAGAAGCTCAACCCGAGTTAGACCCGAAAAAACACGTACGGTGCCACTTTCTGCCATCAAAAAGTGCTCTCAGCGGAAGCCTTTGGGTACACCTGAACTCCCTGGGGAGCCTTTACGCAACCCCGCACTCAACAGGACTCTGCGTCTTCACTCTTTCCTAACAACCCTAAACATAACCCTAACCGGAACAAGAAGCTCAACCCGAGTTAGACCCGAAAAAACACGTACGGTGCCACTTTCTGCCATCAAAAAGTGCTCTCAGCGGAAGCCTTTGGGTACACCTGAACTCCCTGGGGGAGCCTTTACGCAACCCCACACTCAACAGGACTCTGCGTCTTCACTCTTTCCTAACAACCCTAAACATAACCCTAACCGCAACAAGAAGCTGAACCCGAGTTAGACCCGAAAAAACACGTACGGTGCCACTTTCTGCATCAAAAAGTGCTCTCAGCGGAAGCCTTTGGGTACACCTGAACTCCCTGGGGGAGCCTTTACGCAACCCCACACTCAACAGGACTCTGCGTCTTCACTCTTTCCTAACAACCCTAAACATAACCCTAACCGCAACAAGAAGCTCAACCCGAGTTAGACCCGAAAAAACACGTACGGTGCCACTTTCTGCCATCCAAAAGTGCTCTCAGCGGAAGCCTTTGGGTACACCTGAACTCCCTGGGGGAGCCTTTACGCAACCCCACACTCAACAGGACTCTGCGTCTTCACTCTTTCCTAACAACCCTAAACATAACCCTAACCGCAACAAGAAGCTGAACCCGAGTTAGACCCGAAAAAACACGTACGGTGCCACTTTCTGCCATCAAAAAGTGCTCTCAGCGGAAGCCTTTGGGTACACTTGAACTCCCTGGGGGAGCCTTTACGCAACCCCACACTCAACAGGACTCTGCGTCTTCACTCTTTCCTAACAACCCTAAACATAACCCTAACCGGAACAAGAAGCTGAACCCGAGTTAGACCCGAAAAAACACGTACGGTGCCACTTTCTGCCATCCAAAAGTGCTCTCAGCGGAAGCCTTTGGGTACACCTGAACTCCCTGGGGGAGCCTTTACGCAACCCCACACTCAACAGGACTCTGCGTCTTCACTCTTTCCTAACAACCCTAAACATAACCCTAACCGCAACAAGAAGCTGAACCCGAGTTAGACCCGAAAAAACACGTACGGTGCCACTTTCTGCCATCAAAAAGTGCTCTCAGCGGAAGCCTTTGGGTACACCTGAACTCCCTGGGGGAGCCTTTACGCAACCCCACACTCAACAGGACTCTGCGTCTTCACTCTTTCCTAACAACCCTAAACATAACCCTAACCGCAACAAGAAGCTGAACCCGAGTTAGACCCGAAAAAACACGTACGGTGCCACTTTCTGCCATCAAAAAGTGCTCTCAGCGGAAGCCTTTGGGTACACCTGAACTCCCTGGGGGAGCCTTTACGCAACCCCACACTCAACAGGACTCTGCGTCTTCACTCTTTCCTAACAACCCTAAACATAACCCTAACCGCAACAAGAAGCTGAACCCGAGTTAGACCCGAAAAAACACGTACGGTGCCACTTTCTGCCATCAAAAAGTGCTCTCAGCGGAAGCCTTTGGGTACACCTGAACTCCCTGGGGGAGCCTTTACGCAACCCCACACTCAGCAGGACTCTGCGTCTTCACTCTTTCCTAACAACCCTAAACATAACCCTAACCGCAACAAGAAGCTGAACCCGAGTTAGACCCGAAAAAACACGTACGGTGCCACTTTCTGCCATCCAAAAGTGCTCTCAGCGGAAGCCTTTGGGTACACCTGAACTCCCTGGGGGAGCCTTTACGCAACCCCACACTCAACAGGACTCTGCGTCTTCACTCTTTCCTAACAACCCTAAACATAACCCTAACCGCAACAAGAAGCTGAACCCGAGTTAGACCCGAAAAAACACGTACGGTGCCACTTTCTGCCATCAAAAAGTGCTCTCAGCGGAAGCCTTTGGGTACACCTGAACTCCCTGGGGGAGCCTTTACGCAACCCCACACTCAACAGGACTCTGCGTCTTCACTCTTTCCTAACAACCCTAAACATAACCCTAACCGCAACAAGAAGCTGAACCCGAGTTAGACCCGAAAAAACACGTACGGTGCCACTTTCTGCCATCCAAAAGTGCTCTCAGCGGAAGCCTTTGGGTACACCTGAACTCCCTGGGGGAGCCTTTACGCAACCCCACACTCAACAGGACTCTGCGTCTTCACTCTTTCCTAACAACCCTAAACATAACCCTAACCGCAACAAGAAGCTGAACCCGAGTTAGACCCGAAAAAACACGTACGGTGCCACTTTCTGCCATCCAAAAGTGCTCTCAGCGGAAGCCTTTGGGTACACCTGAACTCCCTGGGGGAGCCTTTACGCAACCCCACACTCAACAGGACTCTGCGTCTTCACTCTTTCCTAACAACCCTAAACATAACCCTAACCGCAACAAGAAGCTCAACCCGAGTTAGACCCGAAAAAACACGTACGGTGCCACTTTCTGCCATCCAAAAGTGCTCTCAGCGGAAGCCTTTGGGTACACCTGAACTCCCTGGGGGAGCCTTTACGCAACCCCACACTCAACAGGACTCTGCGTCTTCACTCTTTCCTAACAACCCTAAACATAACCCTAACCGCAACAAGAAGCTCAACCCGAGTTAGACCCGAAAAAACACGTACGGTGCCACTTTCTGCCATCAAAAAGTGCTCTCAGCGGAAGCCTTTGGGTACACCTGAACTCCCTGGGGGAGCCTTTACGCAACCCCACACTCAACAGGACTCTGCGTCTTCACTCTTTCCTAACAACCCTAAACATAACCCTAACCGCAACAAGAAGCTCAACCCGAGTTAGACCCGAAAAAACACGTACGGTGCCACTTTCTGCCATCAAAAAGTGCTCTCAGCGGAAGCCTTTGGGTACACCTGAACTCCCTGGGGGAGCCTTTACGCAACCCCACACTCAATAGGACTCTGCGTCTTCACTCTTTCCTAACAACCCTAAACATAACCCTAACCGCAACAAGAAGCTGAACCCGAGTTAGACCCGAAAAAACACGTACGGTGCCACTTTCTGCCATCAAAAAGTGCTCTCAGCGGAAGCCTTTGGGTACACCTGAACTCCCTGGGGGAGCCTTTACGCAACCCCACACTCAACAGGACTCTGCGTCTTCACTCTTTCCTAACAACCCTAAACATAACCCTAACCGCAACAAGAAGCTGAACCCGAGTTAGACCCGAAAAAACACGTACGGTGCCACTTTCTGCCATCAAAAAGTGCTCTCAGCGGAAGCCTTTGGGTACACCTGAACTCCCTGGGGGAGCCTTTACGCAACCCCACACTCAACAGGACTCTGCGTCTTCACTCTTTCCTAACAACCCTAAACATAACCCTAACCGCAACAAGAAGCTGAACCCGAGTTAGACCCGAAAAAACACGTACGGTGCCACTTTCTGCCATCCAAAAGTGCTCTCAGCGGAAGCCTTTGGGTACACCTGAACTCCCTGGGGGAGCCTTTACGCAACCCCACACTCAACAGGACTCTGCGTCTTCACTCTTTCCTAACAACCCTAAACATAACCCTAACCGCAACAAGAAGCTGAACCCGAGTTAGACCCGAAAAAACACGTACGGTGCCACTTTCTGCCATCCAAAAGTGCTCTCAGCGGAAGCCTTTGGGTACACCTGAACTCCCTGGGGGAGCCTTTACGCAACCCCACACTCAACAGGACTCTGCGTCTTCACTCTTTCCTAACAACCCTAAACATAACCCTAACCGCAACAAGAAGCTCAACCCGAGTTAGACCCGAAAAAACACGTACGGTGCCACTTTCTGCCATCCAAAAGTGCTCTCAGCGGAAGCCTTTGGGTACACCTGAACTCCCTGGGGGAGCCTTTACGCAACCCCACACTCAACAGGACTCTGCGTCTTCACTCTTTCCTAACAACCCTAAACATAACCCTAACCGCAACAAGAAGCTGAACCCGAGTTAGACCCGAAAAAACACGTACGGTGCCACTTTCTGCCATCAAAAAGTGCTCTCAGCGGAAGCCTTTGGGTACACCTGAACTCCCTGGGGGAGCCTTTACGCAACCCCGCACTCAACAGGACTCTGCGTCTTCACTCTTTCCTAACAACCCTAAACATAACCCTAACCGGAACAAGAAGCTGAACCCGAGTTAGACCCGAAAAAACACGTACGGTGCCACTTTCTGCCATCAAAAAGTGCTCTCAGCGGAAGCCTTTGGGTACACCTGAACTCCCTGGGGGAGCCTTTACGCAACCCCACACTCAATAGGACTCTGCGTCTTCACTCTTTCCTAACAACCCTAAACATAACCCTAACCGCAACAAGAAGCTGAACCCGAGTTAGACCCGAAAAAACACGTACGGTGCCACTTTCTGCCATCAAAAAGTGCTCTCAGCGGAAGCCTTTGGGTACACCTGAACTCCCTGGGGGAGCCTTTACGCAACCCCACACTCAACAGGACTCTGCGTCTTCACTCTTTCCTAACAACCCTAAACATAACCCTAACCGCAACAAGAAGCTGAACCCGAGTTAGACCCGAAAAAACACGTACGGTGCCACTTTCTGCCATCCAAAAGTGCTCTCAGCGGAAGCCTTTGGGTACACCTGAACTCCCTGGGGGAGCCTTTACGCAACCTCACACTCAACAGGACTCTGCGTCTTCACTCTTTCCTAACAACCCTAAACATAACCCTAACCGCAACAAGAAGCTCAACCCGAGTTAGACCCGAAAAAACACGTACGGTGCCACTTTCTGCCATCAAAAAGTGCTCTCAGCGGAAGCCTTTGGGTACACCTGAACTCCCTGGGGGAGCCTTTACGCAACCCCACACTCAACAGGACTCTGCGTCTTCACTCTTTCCTAACAACCCTAAACATAACCCTAACCGCAACAAGAAGCTCAACCCGAGTTAGACCCGAAAAAACACGTACGGTGCCACTTTCTGCCATCAAAAAGTGCTCTCAGCGGAAGCCTTTGGGTACACCTGAACTCCCTGGGGGAGCCTTTACGCAACCCCACACTCAACAGGACTCTGCGTCTTCACTCTTTCCTAACAACCCTAAACATAACCCTAACCGCAACAAGAAGCTGAACCCGAGTTAGACCCGAAAAAACACGTACGGTGCCACTTTCTGCCATCAAAAAGTGCTCTCAGCGGAAGCCTTTGGGTACACCTGAACTCCCTGGGGGAGCCTTTACGCAACCCCGCACTCAACAGGACTCTGCGTCTTCACTCTTTCCTAACAACCCTAAACATAACCCTAACCGGAACAAGAAGCTCAACCCGAGTTAGACCCGAAAAAACACGTACGGTGCCACTTTCTGCCATCAAAAAGTGCTCTCAGCGGAAGCCTTTGGGTACACCTGAACTCCCTGGGGGAGCCTTTACGCAACCCCGCACTCAACAGGACTCTGCGTCTTCACTCTTTCCTAACAACCCTAAACATAACCCTAACCGGAACAAGAAGCTCAACCCGAGTTAGACCCGAAAAAACACGTACGGTGCCACTTTCTGCCATCAAAAAGTGCTCTCAGCGGAAGCCTTTGGGTACACCTGAACTCCCTGGGGGAGCCTTTACGCAACCCCACACTCAACAGGACTCTGCGTCTTCACTCTTTCCTAACAACCCTAAACATAACCCTAACCGCAACAAGAAGCTGAACCCGAGTTAGACCCGAAAAAACACGTACGGTGCCACTTTCTGCCATCAAAAAGTGCTCTCAGCGGAAGCCTTTGGGTACACCTGAACTCCCTGGGGGAGCCTTTACGCAACCCCACACTCAACAGGACTCTGCGTCTTCACTCTTTCCTAACAACCCTAAACATAACCCTAACCGCAACAAGAAGCTCAACCCGAGTTAGACCCGAAAAAACACGTACGGTGCCACTTTCTGCCATCCAAAAGTGCTCTCAGCGGAAGCCTTTGGGTACACCTGAACTCCCTGGGGGAGCCTTTACGCAACCCCACACTCAACAGGACTCTGCGTCTTCACTCTTTCCTAACAACCCTAAACATAACCCTAACCGCAACAAGAAGCTGAACCCGAGTTAGACCCGAAAAAACACGTACGGTGCCACTTTCTGCCATCAAAAAGTGCTCTCAGCGGAAGCCTTTGGGTACACTTGAACTCCCTGGGGGAGCCTTTACGCAACCCCACACTCAACAGGACTCTGCGTCTTCACTCTTTCCTAACAACCCTAAACATAACCCTAACCGGAACAAGAAGCTGAACCCGAGTTAGACCCGAAAAAACACGTACGGTGCCACTTTCTGCCATCCAAAAGTGCTCTCAGCGGAAGCCTTTGGGTACACCTGAACTCCCTGGGGGAGCCTTTACGCAACCCCACACTCAACAGGACTCTGCGTCTTCACTCTTTCCTAACAACCCTAAACATAACCCTAACCGCAACAAGAAGCTGAACCCGAGTTAGACCCGAAAAAACACGTACGGTGCCACTTTCTGCCATCAAAAAGTGCTCTCAGCGGAAGCCTTTGGGTACACCTGAACTCCCTGGGGGAGCCTTTACGCAACCCCACACTCAACAGGACTCTGCGTCTTCACTCTTTCCTAACAACCCTAAACATAACCCTAACCGCAACAAGAAGCTGAACCCGAGTTAGACCCGAAAAAACACGTACGGTGCCACTTTCTGCCATCAAAAAGTGCTCTCAGCGGAAGCCTTTGGGTACACCTGAACTCCCTGGGGGAGCCTTTACGCAACCCCACACTCAACAGGACTCTGCGTCTTCACTCTTTCCTAACAACCCTAAACATAACCCTAACCGCAACAAGAAGCTGAACCCGAGTTAGACCCGAAAAAACACGTACGGTGCCACTTTCTGCCATCAAAAAGTGCTCTCAGCGGAAGCCTTTGGGTACACCTGAACTCCCTGGGGGAGCCTTTACGCAACCCCACACTCAACAGGACTCTGCGTCTTCACTCTTTCCTAACAACCCTAAACATAACCCTAACCGCAACAAGAAGCTCAACCCGAGTTAGACCCGAAAAAACACGTACGGTGCCACTTTCTGCCATCAAAAAGTGCTCTCAGCGGAAGCCTTTGGGTACACCTGAACTCCCTGGGGGAGCCTTTACGCAACCTCACACTCAACAGGACTCTGCGTCTTCACTCTTTCCTAACAACCCTAAACATAACCCTAACCGCAACAAGAAGCTCAACCCGAGTTAGACCCGAAAAAACACGTACGGTGCCACTTTCTGCCATCAAAAAGTGCTCTCAGCGGAAGCCTTTGGGTACACCTGAACTCCCTGGGGGAGCCTTTACGCAACCCCGCACTCAACAGGACTCTGCGTCTTCACTCTTTCCTAACAACCCTAAACATAACCCTAACCGCAACAAGAAGCTCAACCCGAGTTAGACCCGAAAAAACACGTACGGTGCCACTTTCTGCCATCAAAAAGTGCTCTCAGCGGAAGCCTTTGGGTACACCTGAACTCCCTGGGGGAGCCTTTACGCAACCCCGCACTCAACAGGACTCTGCGTCTTCACTCTTTCCTAACAACCCTAAACATAACCCTAACCGGAACAAGAAGCACAACCCGAGTTAGACCCGAAAAAACACGTACGGTGCCACTTTCTGCCATCAAAAAGTGCTCTCAGCGGAAGCCTTTGGGTACACCTGAACTCCCTGGGGGAGCCTTTACGCAACCCCACACTCAACAGGACTCTGCGTCTTCACTCTTTCCTAACAACCCTAAACATAACCCTAACCGCAACAAGAAGCTGAACCCGAGTTAGACCCGAAAAAACACGTACGGTGCCACTTTCTGCCATCCAAAAGTGCTCTCAGCGGAAGCCTTTGGGTACACCTGAACTCCCTGGGGGAGCCTTTACGCAACCCCACACTCAACAGGACTCTGCGTCTTCACTCTTTCCTAACAACCCTAAACATAACCCTAACCGCAACAAGAAGCTCAACCCGAGTTAGACCCGAAAAAACACGTACGGTGCCACTTTCTGCCATCAAAAAGTGCTCTCAGCGGAAGCCTTTGGGTACACCTGAACTCCCTGGGGGAGCCTTTACGCAACCCCACACTCAACAGGACTCTGCGTCTTCACTCTTTCCTAACAACCCTAAACATAACCCTAACCGCAACAAGAAGCTGAACCCGAGTTAGACCCGAAAAAACACGTACGGTGCCACTTTCTGCCATCAAAAAGTGCTCTCAGCGGAAGCCTTTGGGTACACCTGAACTCCCTGGGGGAGCCTTTACGCAACCCCACACTCAACAGGACTCTGCGTCTTCACTCTTTCCTAACAACCCTAAACATAACCCTAACCGCAACAAGAAGCTGAACCCGAGTTAGACCCGAAAAAACACGTACGGTGCCACTTTCTGCCATCAAAAAGTGCTCTCAGCGGAAGCCTTTGGGTACACCTGAACTCCCTGGGGGAGCCTTTACGCAACCCCACACTCAACAGGACTCTGCGTCTTCACTCTTTCCTAACAACCCTAAACATAACCCTAACCGCAACAAGAAGCTGAACCCGAGTTAGACCCGAAAAAACACGTACGGTGCCACTTTCTGCCATCAAAAAGTGCTCTCAGCGGAAGCCTTTGGGTACACCTGAACTCCCTGGGGGAGCCTTTACGCAACCCCACACTCAACAGGACTCTGCGTCTTCACTCTTTCCTAACAACCCTAAACATAACCCTAACCGCAACAAGAAGCTGAACCCGAGTTAGACCCGAAAAAACACGTACGGTGCCACTTTCTGCCATCCAAAAGTGCTCTCAGCGGAAGCCTTTGGGTACACCTGAACTCCCTGGGGGAGCCTTTACGCAACCCCACACTCAACAGGACTCTGCGTCTTCACTCTTTCCTAACAACCCTAAACATAACCCTAACCGCAACAAGAAGCTGAACCCGAGTTAGACCCGAAAAAACACGTACGGTGCCACTTTCTGCCATCAAAAAGTGCTCTCAGCGGAAGCCTTTGGGTACACCTGAACTCCCTGGGGGAGCCTTTACGCAACCCCACACTCAACAGGACTCTGCGTCTTCACTCTTTCCTAACAACCCTAAACATAACCCTAACCGCAACAAGAAGCTGAACCCGAGTTAGACCCGAAAAAACACGTACGGTGCCACTTTCTGCCATCAAAAAGTGCTCTCAGCGGAAGCCTTTGGGTACACCTGAACTCCCTGGGGGAGCCTTTATGCAACCCCACACTCAACAGGACTCTGCGTCTTCACTCTTTCCTAACAACCCTAAACATAACCCTAACCGCAACAAGAAGCTCAACCCGAGTTAGACCCGAAAAAACACGTACGGTGCCACTTTCTGCCATCAAAAAGTGCTCTCAGCGGAAGCCTTTGGGTACACCTGAACTCCCTGGGGGAGCCTTTACGCAACCCCACACTCAACAGGACTCTGCGTCTTCACTCTTTCCTAACAACCCTAAACATAACCCTAACCGCAACAAGAAGCTCAACCCGAGTTAGACCCGAAAAAACACGTACGGTGCCACTTTCTGCCATCAAAAAGTGCTCTCAGCGGAAGCCTTTGGGTACACCTGAACTCCCTGGGGGAGCCTTTACGCAACCCCACACTCAACAGGACTCTGCGTCTTCACTCTTTCCTAACAACCCTAAACATAACCCTAACCGCAACAAGAAGCTGAACCCGAGTTAGACCCGAAAAAACACGTACGGTGCCACTTTCTGCCATCAAAAAGTGCTCTCAGCGGAAGCCTTTGGGTACACCTGAACTCCCTGGGGGAGCCTTTACGCAACCCCACACTCAACAGGACTCTGCGTCTTCACTCTTTCCTAACAACCCTAAACATAACCCTAACCGCAACAAGAAGCTGAACCCGAGTTAGACCCGAAAAAACACGTACGGTGCCACTTTCTGCCATCAAAAAGTGCTCTCAGCGGAAGCCTTTGGGTACACCTGAACTCCCTGGGGGAGCCTTTACGCAACCCCACACTCAACAGGACTCTGCGTCTTCACTCTTTCCTAACAACCCTAAACATAACCCTAACCGCAACAAGAAGCTCAACCCGAGTTAGACCCGAAAAAACACGTACGGTGCCACTTTCTGCCATCAAAAAGTGCTCTCAGCGGAAGCCTTTGGGTACACCTGAACTCCCTGGGGGAGCCTTTATGCAACCCCACACTCAACAGGACTCTGCGTCTTCACTCTTTCCTAACAACCCTAAACATAACCCTAACCGGAACAAGAAGCTCAACCCGAGTTAGACCCGAAAAAACACGTACGGTGCCACTTTCTGCCATCCAAAAGTGCTCTCAGCGGAAGCCTTTGGGTACACCTGAACTCCCTGGGGGAGCCTTTACGCAACCCCACACTCAACAGGACTCTGCGTCTTCACTCTTTCCTAACAACCCTAAACATAACCCTAACCGCAACAAGAAGCTGAACCCGAGTTAGACCCGAAAAAACACGTACGGTGCCACTTTCTGCCATCAAAAAGTGCTCTCAGCGGAAGCCTTTGGGTACACCTGAACTCCCTGGGGGAGCCTTTACGCAACCCCACACTCAACAGGACTCTGCGTCTTCACTCTTTCCTAACAACCCTAAACATAACCCTAACCGCAACAAGAAGCTGAACCCGAGTTAGACCCGAAAAAACACGTACGGTGCCACTTTCTGCCATCAAAAAGTGCTCTCAGCGGAAGCCTTTGGGTACACCTGAACTCCCTGGGGGAGCCTTTACGCAACCCCACACTCAACAGGACTCTGCGTCTTCACTCTTTCCTAACAACCCTAAACATAACCCTAACCGCAACAAGAAGCTGAACCCGAGTTAGACCCGAAAAAACACGTACGGTGCCACTTTCTGCCATCAAAAAGTGCTCTCAGCGGAAGCCTTTGGGTACACCTGAACTCCCTGGGGGAGCCTTTACGCAACCCCACACTCAACAGGACTCTGCGTCTTCACTCTTTCCTAACAACCCTAAACATAACCCTAACCGCAACAAGAAGCTGAACCCGAGTTAGACCCGAAAAAACACGTACGGTGCCACTTTCTGCCATCAAAAAGTGCTCTCAGCGGAAGCCTTTGGGTACACCTGAACTCCCTGGGGGAGCCTTTACGCAACCTCACACTCAACAGGACTCTGCGTCTTCACTCTTTCCTAACAACCCTAAACATAACCCTAACCGCAACAAGAAGCTCAACCCGAGTTAGACCCGAAAAAACACGTACGGTGCCACTTTCTGCCATCAAAAAGTGCTCTCAGCGGAAGCCTTTGGGTACACCTGAACTCCCTGGGGGAGCCTTTACGCAACCCCGCACTCAACAGGACTCTGCGTCTTCACTCTTTCCTAACAACCCTAAACATAACCCTAACCGCAACAAGAAGCTCAACCCGAGTTAGACCCGAAAAAACACGTACGGTGCCACTTTCTGCCATCAAAAAGTGCTCTCAGCGGAAGCCTTTGGGTACACCTGAACTCCCTGGGGGAGCCTTTACGCAACCCCGCACTCAACAGGACTCTGCGTCTTCACTCTTTCCTAACAACCCTAAACATAACCCTAACCGGAACAAGAAGCACAACCCGAGTTAGACCCGAAAAAACACGTACGGTGCCACTTTCTGCCATCCAAAAGTGCTCTCAGCGGAAGCCTTTGGGTACACCTGAACTCCCTGGGGGAGCCTTTACGCAACCCCACACTCAACAGGACTCTGCGTCTTCACTCTTTCCTAACAACCCTAAACATAACCCTAACCGCAACAAGAAGCTCAACCCGAGTTAGACCCGAAAAAACACGTACGGTGCCACTTTCTGCCATCCAAAAGTGCTCTCAGCGGAAGCCTTTGGGTACACCTGAACTCCCTGGGGGAGCCTTTACGCAACCCCACACTCAACAGGACTCTGCGTCTTCACTCTTTCCTAACAACCCTAAACATAACCCTAACCGCAACAAGAAGCTCAACCCGAGTTAGACCCGAAAAAACACGTACGGTGCCACTTTCTGCCATCAAAAAGTGCTCTCAGCGGAAGCCTTTGGGTACACCTGAACTCCCTGGGGGAGCCTTTACGCAACCCCACACTCAACAGGACTCTGCGTCTTCACTCTTTCCTAACAACCCTAAACATAACCCTAACCGCAACAAGAAGCTGAACCCGAGTTAGACCCGAAAAAACACGTACGGTGCCACTTTCTGCCATCAAAAAGTGCTCTCAGCGGAAGCCTTTGGGTACACCTGAACTCCCTGGGGGAGCCTTTACGCAACCCCACACTCAACAGGACTCTGCGTCTTCACTCTTTCCTAACAACCCTAAACATAACCCTAACCGCAACAAGAAGCTGAACCCGAGTTAGACCCGAAAAAACACGTACGGTGCCACTTTCTGCCATCAAAAAGTGCTCTCAGCGGAAGCCTTTGGGTACACCTGAACTCCCTGGGGGAGCCTTTACGCAACCCCACACTCAACAGGACTCTGCGTCTTCACTCTTTCCTAACAACCCTAAACATAACCCTAACCGCAACAAGAAGCTGAACCCGAGTTAGACCCGAAAAAACACGTACGGTGCCACTTTCTGCCATCAAAAAGTGCTCTCAGCGGAAGCCTTTGGGTACACCTGAACTCCCTGGGGGAGCCTTTACGCAACCCCACACTCAACAGGACTCTGCGTCTTCACTCTTTCCTAACAACCCTAAACATAACCCTAACCGCAACAAGAAGCTGAACCCGAGTTAGACCCGAAAAAACACGTACGGTGCCACTTTCTGCCATCCAAAAGTGCTCTCAGCGGAAGCCTTTGGGTACACCTGAACTCCCTGGGGGAGCCTTTACGCAACCCCACACTCAACAGGACTCTGCGTCTTCACTCTTTCCTAACAACCCTAAACATAACCCTAACCGCAACAAGAAGCTGAACCCGAGTTAGACCCGAAAAAACACGTACGGTGCCACTTTCTGCCATCAAAAAGTGCTCTCAGCGGAAGCCTTTGGGTACACCTGAACTCCCTGGGGGAGCCTTTACGCAACCCCACACTCAACAGGACTCTGCGTCTTCACTCTTTCCTAACAACCCTAAACATAACCCTAACCGCAACAAGAAGCTGAACCCGAGTTAGACCCGAAAAAACACGTACGGTGCCACTTTCTGCCATCAAAAAGTGCTCTCAGCGGAAGCCTTTGGGTACACCTGAACTCCCTGGGGGAGCCTTTACGCAACCCCACACTCAACAGGACTCTGCGTCTTCACTCTTTCCTAACAACCCTAAACATAACCCTAACCGCAACAAGAAGATGAACCCGAGTTAGACCCGAAAAAACACGTACGGTGCCACTTTCTGCCATCAAAAAGTGCTCTCAGCGGAAGCCTTTGGGTACACCTGAACTCCCTGGGGGAGCCTTTACGCAACCCCACACTCAACAGGACTCTGCGTCTTCACTCTTTCCTAACAACCCTAAACATAACCCTAACCGCAACAAGAAGCTGAACCCGAGTTAGACCCGAAAAAACACGTACGGTGCCACTTTCTGCCATCAAAAAGTGCTCTCAGCGGAAGCCTTTGGGTACACCTGAACTCCCTGGGGGAGCCTTTATGCAACCCCACACTCAACAGGACTCTGCGTCTTCACTCTTTCCTAACAACCCTAAACATAACCCTAACCGCAACAAGAAGCTCAACCCGAGTTAGACCCGAAAAAACACGTACGGTGCCACTTTCTGCCATCAAAAAGTGCTCTCAGCGGAAGCCTTTGGGTACACCTGAACTCCCTGGGGGAGCCTTTACGCAACCCCACACTCAACAGGACTCTGCGTCTTCACTCTTTCCTAACAACCCTAAACATAACCCTAACCGCAACAAGAAGCTCAACCCGAGTTAGACCCGAAAAAACACGTACGGTGCCACTTTCTGCCATCAAAAAGTGCTCTCAGCGGAAGCCTTTGGGTACACCTGAACTCCCTGGGGGAGCCTTTACGCAACCCCACACTCAACAGGACTCTGCGTCTTCACTCTTTCCTAACAACCCTAAACATAACCCTAACCGCAACAAGAAGCTGAACCCGAGTTAGACCCGAAAAAACACGTACGGTGCCACTTTCTGCCATCAAAAAGTGCTCTCAGCGGAAGCCTTTGGGTACACCTGAACTCCCTGGGGGAGCCTTTACGCAACCCCACACTCAACAGGACTCTGCGTCTTCACTCTTTCCTAACAACCCTAAACATAACCCTAACCGCAACAAGAAGCTGAACCCGAGTTAGACCCGAAAAAACACGTACGGTGCCACTTTCTGCCATCAAAAAGTGCTCTCAGCGGAAGCCTTTGGGTACACCTGAACTCCCTGGGGGAGCCTTTACGCAACCCCACACTCAACAGGACTCTGCGTCTTCACTCTTTCCTAACAACCCTAAACATAACCCTAACCGCAACAAGAAGCTCAACCCGAGTTAGACCCGAAAAAACACGTACGGTGCCACTTTCTGCCATCAAAAAGTGCTCTCAGCGGAAGCCTTTGGGTACACCTGAACTCCCTGGGGGAGCCTTTATGCAACCCCACACTCAACAGGACTCTGCGTCTTCACTCTTTCCTAACAACCCTAAACATAACCCTAACCGCAACAAGAAGCTCAACCCGAGTTAGACCCGAAAAAACACGTACGGTGCCACTTTCTGCCATCAAAAAGTGCTCTCAGCGGAAGCCTTTGGGTACACCTGAACTCCCTGGGGGAGCCTTTACGCAACCCCACACTCAACAGGACTCTGCGTCTTCACTCTTTCCTAACAACCCTAAACATAACCCTAACCGCAACAAGAAGCTCAACCCGAGTTAGACCCGAAAAAACACGTACGGTGCCACTTTCTGCCATCCAAAAGTGCTCTCAGCGGAAGCCTTTGGGTACACCTGAACTCCCTGGGGGAGCCTTTACGCAACCCCACACTCAACAGGACTCTGCGTCTTCACTCTTTCCTAACAACCCTAAACATAACCCTAACCGCAACAAGAAGCTCAACCCGAGTTAGACCCGAAAAAACACGTACAGTGCCACTTTCTGCCATCAAAAAGTGCTCTCAGCGGAAGCCTTTGGGTACACCTGAACTCCCTGGGGGAGCCTTTATGCAACCCCACACTCAACAGGACTCTGCGTCTTCACTCTTTCCTAACAACCCTAAACATAACCCTAACCGCAACAAGAAGCTGAACCCGAGTTAGACCCAAAAAAACACGTACAGTGCCACTTTCTCCCATCAAAAAGTGCTCTCAGCGGAAGCCTTTGGGTACACCTGAACTCCCTGGGGGAGCCTTTACGCAACCCCACACTCAACAGGACTCTGCGTCTTCACTCTTTCCTAACAACCCTAAACATAACCCTAACCGCAACAAGAAGCTGAACCCGACTTAGACCCGAAAAAACACGTACGGTGCCACTTTCTGCCATCAAAAAGTGCTCTCAGCGGAAGCCTTTGGGTACACCTGAACTCCCTGGGGGAGCCTTTACGCAACCCCACACTCAACAGGCCTTCACTCTTTCGAAACAACCCTAACCCGAACACTAACAATAACCCTAAACCCTAACCCTAACCCTAACCGTAACCCTAAACCTAACGCTAACCCTAACCCTAACACTAACCCTAACCCTAGCCCTAACCCTAAACCCTAAACCCTAATCCCTAAACCCTAACTCAAAACCCTAACCCTAAACACTAAACCTAAACCCTAACCCTAACCCTAACCCCTAACCCTAACCCTAACCCTAACCTTAATCCTGACCCTAACCCTAACCCTAAACCTAAACATAACCCTATGCCGAACCATAAACCTAACCCTAAGCCGAACCCTACTTAGACCCTTAAAAAGACATACGGTGCCACTTTCTGCCATCAAAAAGGGCTCTCAGCGGAAGCCTTTAGGTACACCTGAACTCCCTGGGGGAGCCTTTACGCAACCCCACACTCAGCAGGACTCTGCGCCTTCACTCTTTCCTAACAATCCTAAACATAACCCTAACCGCAACAAGAAGCTGAACCCGAGTTAGACCCGAAAAAACATGTATGGCGCCACTTTCTGCCATCAAAAAGTGCTCCCAGCAGAAGCACTTTTTGCATGTGGGCTTCCGTAAAGGCTCCCCAAGGGAGTTCAGGTGCACCCAACGTCTTCCCACCCTCCTTTTTTGGGTTTCCCCCCAATATTAAGAGTTCTTCCGTCCAATTTTGCGGGACCCCACAATTTTGAGGTTCCTTCCCCTAACTTGGGGCTTCCCCTAACTTAGGCCTAACCCCTAAGAACCCTGACCCCTAACCCTATGGCACCCACAGATCTAACCCTAACCCCTACCTCAAAAAACCCTAGAAACCCTAACCCTAAAAACCCTTACAGCCCTAACCCGATAAAATTTACCACACTAAACCCCTGAAGACCTACACCTAAAACCCCTAACCCTAAAAATTAAGACCCTCTAAACCCTAACCCAAAAAATTTAGACTCTGAAGGCCCTAACCCTGGAGACCCTAACCTTAAAAAAAAAATAAGACCTTAAAACCCTAACCCTAAATACCTAACCATAAATAAAACCCTAAGACCCTAACCCTAAAAACCCTATCAACACTAAAACCCCAAAAAACTTTAAAACTTTAACACACTAACGCCCAAACCCTAACCCTTATAACTCCAACCCTAACAACCTTAAAATCCTAACCCTAATCTCTGGAAACCCTAACCCTGAAACCCAACCCTAGTGCCTTAGCCCTGAAACCTTAAAACCACCCCCCAGAGGCAGGCCCCAACCCCCTCCAGATGCAAGCCCGAAAGGTGTACAACCAGCTCCAAACCCCCCCCCCCAGACGCAGGCCCCAAGCCCCCCCAGAAGCAGGCCCCTACGTTGTACAACCAGCACCCAACCCCCCCAGATGCAAGCCCCAAAGGTGCACAAGCAGCTCCAAACCTCCCCCCCCCCAACCCAGGCTTCCACAGTGTACGAGCAGCTCCCAACCCCCCCCAACACAGGCTCCTATACTGTACAACCAACATACTGTTGGTGGGACGGCTCCTCCTCTGCCACACTTGCAAGAACTGGCAGCTAAGATGGGAGGCTTTGGATGCTCTTCACTACCTCTTCCGATTCATCCAGAAAAACAGTAAGAGAAGCTGTGGTGGGCTGCCCTCCCCTCCAGACACAGGCACTGCCTGATGCACTTGCTTGTTTTCCTAAGTAGTGCCACGGATCCTTCTTGTAGAGACCTCTAGAGTGGTCTTCCCAGAGAGAGGAAGACTTCATTCACTTCCTCTCCTTGAGCGGGGAGGTTTTAACAGGCTGCCACCGCGATGCCACCAGCGCTGCCTCACCTCTGCTCCTGACCCATATGCTCTCTCCCAGCCTGTTGGTGTCCCATTTATCCAAGCCGCTCCTTCACAAAGGAGACGACCCCCCTGCCCCATCTTCCCCACCTCCCCTGAAGATCTTGCATCCCTGCACTACAGCGCTCCAGCCATGCGAGCCGCACCCCACGCCTCAGTTAGTCCAACAGCGTTTTAGTTGTGTGATTGCATGCAGGGCTCTCATTCCTTTGAGTGTCCCAGGCCGGGAGCATGTGCATGCGTACACCCGAGGCACATGCCACTCCTTGCTCTCTTGAGATCTCTGTTGTTCCCACCACCTGTCCACCTTTGCTTTCCATCTCTGTCCAACGCTTCCGCCCTGGGCTCTGCATCATATCCTCCCTCCTCAGCCATTCCTACTCAAAAGCTCTTTTCACCGGTTGCCAAGCCTCTTAACAAAAGCGGCTTGTCCTTGTGAATCTTCTTTTTGTCCCCCTCCACCGTCCTGTTTAGGAAGCACAGCACCAGAAGATACTCAAGAGCCTCAAGAAGAAGCTGAGGCCATATCCTGGCTTCCTTCACCCACTACCACTGACGTTGCCTTGGTAATGAGTTCCTCCCTCGCTGGCACACTCGTCCCATCAGCAGCAGGAGACTTGTGGGAGCACAGGGCTCCAGCAGCAGTGCGGCTGGCACGGCCTCACTGTTCCTGGCCCGAGCGTTCCTGCTGTCCCTGAGTAGGACGTCTCCATAGGTGGTACTCCAGCCTCACAGCAGCAGTTCCTCCTGGCCCTCCTGGCCACCAGCAAGCCCTGGATATCTGCAGGGCCAGCACACCGGGCCCGGGCCTCCAACCCTAGTCCCTCACCCTGAGGGCTCTTCTCAGCCCCCACCACGCAGGGACTGCAGCCCCTGCTTCCTGCTTTCCTGTGGCACTGCTGCCAGCACGGCCAGGCATCTGTCTTCAGAGCTGCTCTCACCGCTCAGTTCTGCAGCACCATCAGGGCACTCGGTGTGACGTGTCTTACGTCCCTTCCTCCCTGTAGAACTTTGGACAACACCTCCGGCCGTCTCAGAGGACAGACGTCATCCTCATGGTCATTGAAGCGCTGAGAGACTCCAGCTTCTACGACAAGCAGGAGGCCAGCAGCGTGTTGGACATGGCCATCCAAGACCCTGCCTCCTGGCTGACCGATGTAAGTGGCCTGTAGTTGGATTGCCCTGCCCGTTAGCCCATTTCAGGCCCCGGTTCCTCCCTCCCAAATCCAGCCCTCTCAGGCACCTCAGGCCGTTTGAAGCCATCAGAGAGTGATGGGAAGGGCGGTTGTGTCAGTAGTAGCTGAAAATAGGGCTGCGCTCAACTTTTTCCTCTCCAGGTGCCAAAGATCGTGAGATGCATCCACGGAAGCGTGGAGTGCATCAGCACGGCACCAGCCCGGCAGAGACTGGACATACTCATCCTCTGGCTGACCAACCAGTGGCCAATGAAGGTGGTCAGGAGCCTGCTGAAGATCTCGCCGTCGTCTGACAGGTACTGGCATGACAACCCTAAGGGCTTCTTGTATGGGAGGGGAGGGGACAGGAGACTTTCTGCCTGACGGATCCACAGAAAACTCCACGCTACGTTTACAGAGCAGGGCCCTCCATGCCGCCACGCTTTCCAGCCGTGGTTCCTTGGCCACAGCCAGGGCAGCCAGAGCTGACCAGGCCAGCCAGGATCCCCGCCACCACGCTCCCTGCCCGCCCCACATGAATGTCATCCCTGCCCTCTCCTGCTTGCCCAGCCAGGGCTCTCGGGGCACCCCAAGTGAGGGGGGCGGCAGGGCCAGGGCTGCAGGACAGCCTGGGGCCTGCGGGGCCTGTGCAGGCCATGGCGCCGTGGCGGAGCGTGCCCTGCTGACCGAGTGCTCTGTCCTTGCAGCGCTGCCCTGGCCATGTGGGAAGCAATGTTTTCCCACAACCAGACTATGGAGAAGGTCCTGAGGGAGACACTTGACGTGCTCCAGGACCAGCAGCTGCGCAGGCTCCCTGGCCTCATCACAGACGACAACTGCATCCGTCACTTGGCGGTGAGTTACCGGGCGAGGCCTTGCTCCTCTTCAGGGCCGTGCGTGTGCCTCTGCCCATCTACCCCCAAACTGGCAGCTCCTCCAGGACGTACGTGCAGGAGGAGCAGGCAAAGAAAGGCTGCTGGGTGCTGCCAGGCACGGGGCACGCAGGGGCCCTGCGGCCCTCCACAGCCACAGCTGCCCCAGGACGGGCTGCCTGGCCCCGGTGCCCCTGGCCTGAGCCGCCAGGAGAGCCAGGAGCCGCACGGTGCCTGCAGCCCTGCAGGCTCTGGCAGTCTCTCGATGCTGTGTTCATTTCAGCTGCTGGCCCGCGCGGATGTTGGACAAGAGGACTTGGATGCCGTGTACCATCTCCAGAGGCTCTTGAAGCATCCCAGCCAAGCGATGCACTCACTGGTGCTCCACGTTCTCCTCCCCGTGTCAGAGAGACCTGCAATGGTGAGCAGGGCACACTTATGTGAAGGCCGGTGCGCCTTTGTCCTGAAGGTATCATGGCCTTCTCACGGCCAGCTGGGAGGTCTCTGCTCTGCCTGCAGCTCTGTGGCGCAGAAGAAACGATCAAGAAATGGAGGCCATGGAGGGGCCCAGCGGCTCTCTGGGGAGCTTTCCATGCGTGCAGGGTTACCAACCCAGGTACCTGTTGGGGCTGGTCCGAAAAGGGGACACAGAGTCTTTGCTCAGCTGCCCTCCTTTTCCTACCCTTGCTCCCCTCACATACGCAATGGGTGCCCATGGCCATTGCCTGTCTGGTGGCTGCTTCCCGGTGCGCTTCTTGTGCTGCCTCTCCACAAGCAAGATGGGAGCCTGGTGCTCTGGCACCACAGGGTTTTGGCCAGGGTGGCCTTTCATTGCTTCTCCAAAAGGAAACTGTCCTTCATACAGGCAAGAAGAATTCCGGTCCTGCTGCCAGGCATCATGGAGGGCCTGCAGGCTGCCAAGGCTGACACCAAGTTGAAGGCCCTGCTTCTCATCGGAAACGTCATGGGTCATGTGAAGAGGAAGCAGGCCAGCTCCATCGCTCTGCAAGTGGCTGGGGAGATCCTGCCACTGTTTAACGACGTAAGGCTGCTGCGGGACCTGAGCCCACAAATGGGCACTCTAATGACAGCTGCCCCCCGTGACGGAGACCTATTACGTTCCCTCTAGTGGGGCTGCGTCCTTTCGCTGTGGCTACTGATCTGGCCACAGCTCCTTTGAGCAGACTCTGATTCTGCAGCACCTCCATTCGCTTCACCCACCCTAACGCCCCTGCTCACCGCGGGCAGGGAGCGCCTCTTGCTGAAGTCTTCCCCTCCTCCTCCCTACCAGGAGTGCAGCCAGGTGCAAGAGCTCTCCATCTGCCTCTACAACAAAGTGATGCAGCTTGTGTTACGGTGCCACAGGAGACAGATGAAGAAGATCGTGCGGAGGGGCCTGCTCCCACTCTTTTTTCACCTGAGCGACCAGACCCAGAGCGTGGCCAAGGTCCGTACGTCATACCTGACTAGAGGGACTAGCACACTGCCGCCACAGGGGTTGCCTTGTGGGGAGGCAAGGCTTGCAGCCAGGTCCCCTTCCCTGGGCTGTGGTGCCATCCCTCAGCTTCTGCTGCTCTGCAGGCCTCCGTGGAAGCCCTTGTCACCGCTGCAGACTTCCTGAAGCGGGAAGAACTCAAGCGCCTGGCCCAGACAGAGCAGACCTGGAGGATCGCAGAGTGCTTGGTAACGACGACGCCCTGGTCCCAGCTCGATAATCCTGCCCAGCTTCCCCAGAGCACGCCGCCTAAAGCCGCATCCTTGCTCCCTTCCCTCCAGCACAGAGCCCAGAGCGCTCCTCTGCAGGCCCCTCTCCCCTCCCCGTCCCCTGGAAGCTGAAGGAGCCCCTGGCCCACCTGGGTCTCAGCAGCAGGACAGAGGGGGCTGAGCACCCCCCAGCCCCCTTGGCCAGCGGCTCTCTCCAAACCTCAGCCCCACAGGGCTGGTGGCTGGGAGATGGGAACGGCCTGAGGGGAAGGGGGGGCGTTGGCAGGAGGGGGTGGTCTGTCCAGCTGGGCAGGGTCTGCCAGCCCCGTAACCTTGTGCTCTCTCCAGCTCGTGCAGGACAAGAGGATGGTGGAGGAATACCTGCAGCAGAGCCTGCCGTACCTGCAGCACACTCAGGTCACCTTGCGCGAGGCAGCCGTGAGGTTCATCGGTGAGCCACAGCCCCCGGCGTCCCTCTTTTGGCAGCCTTCGGCAGCCCCAGCTGCTGCAGTGCCCAGAGAGTCCCTCCCCGTCCTGGACTGGGTCCCCAGGGGCCCCGTGCCACCCCGTGCCCATGCAGGTGGGCCTGGGGGGGCGCCTTGCTCAGTCCCACCCTCTTGGGCACCCATCTTCCGCGGGGCCAGCCCTGCTGAGGGTGTGAGGGGTGCATCCAGGCTGGCTGGGCTGGGGCCTGGGCTGCTGCGGTGGTTTTACCGTGCTAGGCAGCTGAACTCCAGCACAACTCAGAAGAGGAGGGGAAGAAGTAAAGGAAAGCCCTGCTGAGAGAGGGAGTTAGGAGACTCTTATCAGGCAGAGATAGAGCGCTGACGGCATTAAACTAGGATGCTACTTAGTGTCTTTGCTAACTATGGTGCATTGTGCCAATTAATTAAAGCAAGAGGCCTTGGGCCCCTTACCAAGGTCAGTCTCCTAACAAGAGAGTGAGCCTGTCTTGAGAAACTGGGAGAAACTGGTCCTGCGGATGGACAAGAGCCAAGGAGCGCCTGAGTCTGTGCAAAGACAAGAGGTCAGCTAGCGGTGACGAGGAAGAGCCATCCATCTTCATCCCCACGACCCCCGACGACCACCACCAGGAGGCACTGGGCAAGTGCAGATGGGAGGAGTTTACGGAAATGACTCCTTGGAACTAACTTTAATAGGAAGCGGGGACGGGTTATGACTATGTATAGGCACTCTGTGAAACTCCACGCACATGTAACTCTTTGCTGCACATAACCACGGCAAGTTGCCGCGTCAGGCGCGCACGGCTCTGGCGGGACTACCCCTGTGGAGTCCCTTTTCTGCAAGCCAAAGGGTCATGGGCAGGGTCAGTGGTCAGGGCTGGGGTCAAAGGTCATAGCTGAGGTCACGGCAAGGACCCAGAGGCACGTGTGGGGACACCTTGGGGGGGGGGGGAGGGTCACATTTGGGGCCGGGGTCACGGGCAAAGGCCAAGAAGAGGTCAGCGGGCCGGGGGGTCAGGCCCGCAGAGCGGGACCAGGCCCCGTCTCCATGGCGACCGCTCTCCTCCCGCCCCCACAATGCGCCCCGCGCCGCCGCCCAATCAAGAGCGGTTCCGGCCGTGATTGACAGCGGAGAGGCGTGACCACCGAAGGGTCCAGGGGGCGGGACCGCAGGAGGCTCCTCCACGAATCGGATCGCGGAGGCCGGGCGGGGGGCGGGCCGCGCGGCCCAATGGGAGCGGCGGGCGGGCCGCGCCTCGGGGCGAGCTCAGCCAATAGCGGTCGAGCCGAAGGGCGGCCAATAGCAGCGCTTCGTGGGCGGGCCGAAGGGGCCGGCGGGGCCCAATGGGCGGCGGGAGCTGCGCGGCTGCGCACTGAGCGCTCGGGCGGCGGAGCGGCGCCGCGGGCCGGGGGCGGTCGCCATGGAGCAGGGCTACGGCGGTAGGTGCGGGCCGGCCCCGGGCCCGGGGCGCCTCCCCGGCCCTCCCGCCGCCTCCCCGGCGGGGCTCGGGCGTTTGGCGGCGGCGGCAGCGGCCGCTTCGGGGCAAGGAGGCGTTGGGCCCGCCTCCCGTGAGGGGGCGCCGCAGCCTATTGGCCGAGCGGCGCGTCGCTCAGCGGAGGGAGCCCGCTGATTGGCGGGCGGGGCTGTGAGGCGCCGGGAGGTGTTGGGGGGGGGGGAGGGGGCGGCCTGAGGGGGGGGTAGGGACATGGCGGCGGGGGGGGGGGGGGGGGGTCCGGTACTGCCCCCCCTCACCTTTCACGGTTCCCCCCCCCCGCCCCTTTCTGGTCGGCGGAAATGGAGCCGGGCCATTTCTGAAGACGCCACAAAATGGCGGCCGCACGGCCCCGCCCCCTGCCCCGTGCGCCCGGTGTCCGTCCCCCCCCCCCCCCCCCCCCCAATTTAAACCAGCTCCCTTTTGCCCCCCTCCCTCAGCCCTCCCCTTCTTGCTCCCTCCCTCACCCCCCCCTTTTACACCTTCCTTTTACCCCCACCCCCACCCCACCAGGGGCATCCAGCCAGCCCCGTTTTTTTGGGGGGCCTCTCGGTGCGGCCGTGCTCGGTGCCCCCCCAGTCACCGACCTGGCTGGGGGGACACGCGCCCGAACAACCTCCGCTGCTGGTGTGGGGGTGTTGCGCCCTGGTATTTGGGGTGGCGTCGGGCTGGGGCACGCCACGGCGCTTTGCACCCCACAGCAGCCCGTGTGGAACGGGGGGGGAGGCAGTGGGCGAGCCCTGAAGCGTGGAGGTTGGTGAGACCCAAAGCGTGGGGCAGAAGGTGGCAGGTGACATGGAGATCCTCAGAAAGCAGCAGGTGAGCCCCGAAACGCGGAGATCAGCGGCCTGAAGTGGGGTGCAAGGGGGCCCCGAAACGTGGAGATGGTCAGGAGGCAGCAGGTGAGCCCCGAAACACCAAGGGTGCCGGCAGGACGCTGCCACTTCGAGGAGTTTTCAGTCGCTGCCTGAAGCCCTGCTTGTGAAAAGAAGCCTCCTTCCTTCGCGTGCCTAGCGGCGGCGTGCTGGGTGCCGTTTCCCTGCCTCCACCAGTTTTTGGTGTCTCTTCAAGCTTCAAAACGACGCCGACAGAGATGGGAAGAGAAAGGAAGTTGTGCCAGTGGAAGTTTAGCGCCTGATTGCTTCCTCGGTTGTTCCGGGTCCCGTTTAAGGTCGTGCAGACCCCGTGTACGGTCGATTTTTGCAGTTCTGGGACCCGTGTAGCCCCGTATCCTGGTCCTCTTCTGGCAAATTCACGCTCTGCTTACTCTGCTCACCTTCAAAAACATGCAAGTCCCCCGGGAGCGATTTTTGACGGGTCCACAGCGGCGTTTTAGAAAGAACTCAGCAGTGGTGCCCGTTCTGCATGTGTTTTTACTCACCACCCTTCAGCAAACCACGCTTTCAGGATGCAGTCCGTCTCTTTTTTAAGGGAGGTGCTGTGAACGGGGCAGCTGGATCGTCCTCCACAAGTGTTGCTTTCTCTCCTTCGACAACTTGATCTGAATAAACAGCTCCAAAGTTACTGCGGAGAAGGAATCTTGCTTTTTTTTTTTTTTTTTGGTTTCTTGAAACTAGTGAGCTGTCTAGGAGCTGGAATCTTCCCTCAAACAGGAATACGTATGTGCGGCAGGGGAGGGATGCAGATGCTGGTATCGAGTCGCTGATACCCAAACATTTTACGTAGGGCTCTTTCTTTGAGAAACATTGGTTTTGGAATTAGATGGCGACCGCTTAATTACCGTGTTCTTAATTGCTGTCAAAGTGTTGAGGTCTCTGCTTAACCCAGATTTCTTTATTCCTTGAAAGAGCACCGCCCCCGTGGCGATACCTGTGTGAACAGCCGCCAAAGGACACAGATGTCACCCAAAACTGAGCGGCTTTTTTCTTTATAACCCAGAGGCGCAGCCCACGAGGAGCCCGCGCTTCAGCAGAGAAAGAAGTGAAACTGTTTTTGGTGCGTGTCAGGCCGAGCAGCCTCTGTTTCCTTTGCGCCGCAGGCACGGCAGAGCCGAGGCTTCACCGAAGACCTTGCAGCCTCCCCGGACTGGCTTTGTTTCTCCTGCTTTTGTCTGCGTGTGCTCGGCGGGCCGTTCATGTAGGAGGATGGGGGAAAAAATCGTGACCTGGCTGCCCCGAAGTTGAACAGGGCACAGCTCGGCCTCCAAAAGCACAGAAGGAAACCCGTCAGCGCCAAGGTTCCCCTTAGAAAACGTGGTCGTTCGCCTCTGCTCCCTGTTTGCTCACCACCTGGTGATTTCCGTGGTGGTTTAAACATTTCTGCCACGATTGCTGTGCTTTACGCTCCCCTTCTCCCGAGCTTTGAGGAATTCACTGCTCCAACAGCCCAAAAAAGCCTTTAAAAGGGGGCACGCGTTCTGTAGGCCCGTGGTGAGCAGGGTCGGGTCTTGGGCAGGTTTGTCTCGTGAAGCTCTCACGTAGCCTCACGCCGTGGCTGCACCAAGCGCCTTTCAGAGCTGCTTTCTCTTTCAAAACTCCACCTGTTTGTGATTTGGTTTGTTTTTTATCATTTTCCTTAATTCTCAGTGTGTCATCGACCCGAGGGTCAACGAGATGTTTTCAGAGTTAATTGCAAATAAAGTATCAGTCAGGCTTTGGGCACGTTTCCCCCAGTGCAGGTGTAATTAAAAACATCCTTGATTTTGGGGCAATTAAGGGAAGAAAGTGGAACTGTGGCTGGAGGAAGCACCTGAACCTTCTGATAGCTCTGTTATTTTATTTTTTTTTTGCAGGTTATGGCACCTGGAGTACGGGGGCCAGCAACACCCAAGGTAAACTTCTGGTGTGTTCTGCTGAGCGTGTGTCGAAACCGAAACTCCCGAGGCCAAATCGCGGCCGGGTTTCAGAGCGGTGACGGCTTGGGGTGAGAGGAGTGGGGGGCAGCCCCGCCGCCGCTGTTCCCCCGGGCTTGGAGCTCGGGGAGAAAAAGGAATTGCAGGCGATCACGTGCCCCAAACAGTGCCTCGGCACCAAAATGCTGCCGTGCGAACTCTGCGCAGGCACCTCAGGTGTTTTACTTGAGTTTTGGCTTGGTTTTTTGGGTCATTTGAGTGTTTTCAAGTACAAATATTTAAGAAAAGATGTCCGTTTCCCATTTCATTCTCATAAGTAGCTGCTGGAAGTCCCAGCTTCTTCCTCGCCCATTCTGAAAAGTAATTTTTACCAGCGTTGCGTTTGCTGCATCCCTCCCCTTCTAGCTGCTGCAGGGCGTTGCTTCCGGAGCTGACCCCGTCTCTTTTCTCTCGCTCAGGTACATACGCGACGAACGCCACAAGCTGGCAAGGTACGTGCTCAGCGCCTTGGTGCCCTGCTCGGTCTCGGGTCGGCCACACCGCGCGGAGCTGCTTTCCCCGCTCCGGAAGAGCGCAGGAGTTTTCCTCTGGTGCAGGAAAAACGGGCTCGGGGCCATTTGGTGTCCGTGAGGAGCCCTCGTTGATTTCTTCGCCGCGATCGCATGCGGCTTTTTCTTTTGCGGGGCAGAATCTCCGTCCTGATGACGGAGAGCCGTCTCTTTCTTAAAGCAGGCAAATCGCCTCGTGGACAAGAAGTTAATTTATTTCATGCCTCCGTTCTCTTTTGATCTCAAACAGCCAGATGTGTTACCTCTGATCTCAGTAACACCATTTTTTATTTTTTTCCCCCCCCTCAAAATCCGAGGCTTGCCCTTGAAGTTCTGGCATCTTGATGGTGTCTACACGCAGGCTAGCGCCTCCTGAATTAAACATGATTTGCATTTTGCTAGTAAGTGTTTCCTCTCGGAGCGGTGTTTAATTAATTGGCCCAGATTCGGATTGTCTGGCTGTTCTGAGCTGTTAATGCCTTCCCCAGGGAAAGCAAAAGCCCAAGGTGCTTTTATGAAATACCGTTTATTTGCTCCTCACGGGGTAAAATCGAATACTGCGCGGCAGGGCTGTCGACTCCAGCCTCCCAGCCCAAATCATTGCTGAAAAATTGAGTTTTTCTTCCTTTGTTTCTCTTTCTGGGAAGCCCGGGAGCCCCAGCCAAGGCCCGAGGGCGGTCCCTGCTCTGGTGGGCTCACGATCCCCCCACAACCAAAAGCCAGGCAGCTGGGGGGGTGGGGGGGGAATGCAAGGAAAGAGCCAGGCAGCAGCGCACCGTCGGCCTTAACCGTTGTCAATTTTATTGTAGGCATGGCGGCCAAGGAGAATTATGAGGGATCTTCCTGGCAGACTTGGCAGTCGCATTACGAGAGCCCTAGGACTGACATAGCCAAGGGCACGCCAGGTCAGAAGCGGCGACTGCAGGGCTGTTGGAGGAAGCTTTGCTCTTAGCTCAGGGCTCAGGAGGTGGCGAGCGGGGGGCAACCGGTGCCGTCGGGACCCCCCAACACGTCCCGTGGGGCGACCTCCGGCCTTAGGGCCTCGCTTTTTCCTGTGGTGGCTGGCTTTGTGCTCTTCGAGTGCTCCTCACTGCTTTGATTCCTTTCTTTTTTTTTTCCCTGCTGGATTTATTCTGTCCCTTTGGTTCTTTGTTTGCCGGGTGTGCGGTGCTCTGGTCGTCTTTGGGTTTTGGGACTGCGGCGTAGCTGCCTCAGGCTGACAAAGTCCCACAGTATCCACTGAGCTTGTTCCTAAATCACAAACGGAACCGGCAGTGCTCCGTTTCCGTGGTTAGAAGCGCCCAAAGGAGATCCGTAAGCTTTTAGCATTGGGAAACAAGAAACCTCTGACATTCTCGCTTTAAGAAGCCAGATTTCCTTTAACGGAGCAAAGCTCAGCCGCAGCCTTGCCCGGTAGGGTCCGTTAGCATCTCAGCTCTTCTCCCAGACTCCCTTGTCCCAATGACCCTGCATTAACGCTGATTTTTTTCCCCTTTCTGCCAGGCTACGAAGGCTATGACTACTACAACACCCAAACCACCGCCGCCAACACGGCGGCCACGTACAACTACGCCGCGGCCGCTGCCGCCACCTCCAGCACCTGGGAAACTCCCAAAACCTCGGAGATGAGCATGAACGCCGACGTCGGCTCCGCCATGCCCGTCGCCTCGTACGGCAGCGAGACCGTGGCGAACGAGAACTCGGATTCCATCATAGCCAAAATAAACCAGCGCTTGGATATGCTGTCGAAGGAGGGCAGCGGCGGCACGGGGGAAGGAATGGAAGACCAGGAGAGGTGACTGCCCAGCTTCTTCCCTTTTTTTTTTTTTTTTAACGGTAAAAAAGGGTGGCCTCGAATCACTGCGACGTCAGATTAAGCTGTTCTGGTTGCACAGCATGATCCGCTGTCCGTTCCAGGGTGAACGAACGAGATTAATCGCTTATTTTTTAACCTGTCCTGATACGTGTGTGCACGTGCACACCCCTTTATATACAAAAACATTTTTAATACATGAAATATTAAGCATGTCAAACCTGATGTATATATCAGGCACTAAAAGCGACCTCTGTGGTGGATTAGGTTAACAGATTTTGTAGAAAGCTTTTTCATTTCAAGAAGCTTCAAAGCTAGAAACACCTTTTCACCTACATCCGTCTTCCCTCCCGGCTGCCCAGCGTGCTTTTCTTTCCCCTGGGCTAAACCGTGCCAGCCTGGAGAGTCGTTTCATTTTGGTGCTCGTGTTGCCGCTCGAATGATAACGCAGAGCCTGGCAAGAGTTGCTGCATCGGTGAAGCTTCGCCTCTTTTTTTGCCGTTTGATGTTACTTTGGACGGCTGAGGGGCTTACCTGAATTAATTCCACACGTGGAGGAACAGCTCTGAGTTTTGCCTTAAGGGGCTGCTTGCTTTCCTTTTGGGTTCTCCATGGTATTAAAAGTACACCTGCGTGTTGGACAAAACCCTGCAGTTTGCCTCTTTTTTTTTTTTTTTTTAGCAAAGTTAGGTTTTTGTTACTTTTTCCCTTTCAAGCCAGTGTCTGTGCTTTCGTCCCTGCCGGTGGTGGCTGATTGTTTTGATGTTCCCCTTTTCCTCCAGCTGAGATCCTTTAGCAGGCAGGATGTTCTCTTCTGGGTCCGAATCGCTGACCCTGCCGATGGGAAGCAGCCTTTCTTGCTTTTGCCTCGTGTAGGCTGCAGCAGGGAAGCTTTTGGGATCTGCTTTTCAGCTGGCAAAGCAAAGCTCGGGGTGATTTGGTGTTCTGCTATAAAGCTGGTGAGGTTGTAACCCCTCCAAAGGGTTTCTGTTCAGATCGTAGAATCATAGATCGAAGTTTCTGTTCGCATACTTGTGCCAAAAACGCAGCGTTTTGATACTGATTTTCCTGAGGCTAAAGAAAAGGTGGTGGGTACAGAAAGGGATCAGAATTTAAAAAGGGTTTTTTAGTCGAGAACATTTGGGTTTTGATACGAATAGATGCAAACTCTGTGCGATACACGGCTTTACTCCTGCTGCTGACTGCTCTCTCCTCACCGTGCAGCTCCTTCAGGTTCGAGTCTTTTGAATCGTACGACTCGAGGTCCTCGATGAACGACCGCGACATGTACCGGTCCGGCTACGACTACGGCGAGGTCGGCGCCGATCGCGGCGATTCCTTCGGGAGCCAGTTCGACGGCCGCAGGGATCAGTCTCGCAACCGGGCCAACAACTACGGCCTCATCCGAGGACGGGGCCAGAACCGCGTGCAGAACCGGGGGCGCCTGAACACTTTCAACCGCTCCGACCACTTCATGCCCTCCTCGAGCTCGGAGCGCCTCTCCGCTCGCTGGAATGAGTTGAACTACATGGGTGGGCGTGGGATGGGGGGCGCCGGCCCCAACAGGCTCCCCTCTCTCTTCTCCCAAGCCCTGGTCCCTGACTACGGGGACTATGGGGACTATGGAGACTATGGAGATTACGGTGACTACGGGGATTATGGGGATTACGGTGACTACGGAGACTACGGGGACTATGGAGACTATGACTATGGCATGATGGGGATGTCGGGCATGGGAACGGGACGGTACGGTAACGTGCCGTACGGAATGGGGCGGCAGCGGAACAGAGACAGGATGGGCGCGGTGCCCTGGCACACGAACACGCTCACGGTAAGTTGTCGCCGTCGTGGGTTTTGCTGTGAGAGCCCGGGCAGCTCGCTCTCCTGCCCCGGGAGGGCGGCTTGGCCGTTGGTCGGTGGAGCTGAGCCTCCTGGAGGAGCTCAGGTCGCTTCCCCCGCTGAGTGATCTCAGGGGTCCCAAACAGGGCGGTGTCCCCGTCCTGAATCCCCTCAGGAGAGCGGTGGGACCCTTAATGGATTTGTTCAACCTGGCTTTAAGTCCACCGGCAAATCCTTTTGTAGCTGGATTAAAGTCTCGTGGGGTCATCTGGGCTTGGCTCTTGTAGGGCCTGCAGCAGACGGGTGGAATACTTGAACTTCTGGGGCGTGGGGCTGGCTGATCTGGTTGTTTCCTTCCACCTGTAGCCCAAGAGGAGAGGTTTCCGAAACCGTTCAGGAGGGCGGTCGGACAGCGAAGGAGGACGCAAGCGGAAGCAGTCCCAAAGTGGAGACGAGCCGGACAGCAAACAGGCAAAGACTGACAGCGAGGGCGACGACACCGAGAACGGTACGAGCCGAGCGCTGCTCGTTTTCCCCCCCGTGTTCTTAAGCGTTTTATCTTTTCAGCTGAAAGGTGAATTATCTTTTCAGCTGAACGATTATTTCAAAGCTGCCGTGTTCTTCAGTTGCTGGCATGGGCGTCGTCATAACGTGCTTGCAAATTGTACCTTGTGCGCAGGCTTCGTGGCCTAGGCCAAAATTTAATGCCCCAGGTGGGCTTTGGGGGTGTAAGGACAGCGTTTGCAGCACAGACTGGGAGGCAAGGAGAAACCAGTGAGCCGTTGGCTGTCCTTGCTGGGGTTTTGAGCCATTATTGCAGTACTTGGTGACTTCCGAAGTAGCCTCTTGGAGCGTGTAATGGGGGAGAAAACTTCCCGACACCGGCTAAATGATTTTTCTTGCATGCAGCAGATGAGGGCGAAGGAGAGGAAAAATCAGGAGATGAAGCTGACAAAGGTGTAAGTAACTTTTTATTATTTTTTCCTTTAGTCTTTGTGGCAGCCATGGGAACATTTACCCACTCCAGCCGTTTGCCTTTTTGACTGTGCTGAAGGCAGAGTTGTTAAAATCACCTAGAAGCAGCGTTCTGAGCCCGTACGTTCCAAAAGTACTCGTTCCTCCTCGTTTCCCGTGCCCTTCAGCAAGGATTACTGGCAGATTGATCTGTGTTGAGGTGCCTGTGCCAAGGTGCTGAGAGCCCTGGAGCGGGACAGGATCCCGCGCCTGTCCTAATGCTTCTGGCTCTACCTGTGAGGCTCGTTAGGCAGAAGTCCCAATTAGTGGTGGTTTCCTTTACTCCTTTGCCAGGTTTTTGGGGGGAGGGGGGGGTCCCTGCAAGGCGCTCCTCAGACAATGACTCAGGCGTGGAATATTTAAACGTTGATGGCCAGGAGTGATAGTCCGCAGTGACGTGCAACCACCTGTGCCAACTGACGGCCTTGCGGTGGTGGTAGTGAACGTAGACGCTCCGTCCCTGCGTCAGCAGGGGGGTGAAATCGCCTCGTCCTTCCCCAGCGCTGCCGGTGGCTGGGTGGACAACGACACCTCCAGATGGCAGCACGTGACAGCGGCGTCCTTTTCTGTTTCTGTTTTTCCAGGAGAACGGGAGCTGTGGTGACTTTGCAGAGGAAGGTAGGGTGGCTCCCCCAGCGTGCGAGCCGGACACGCTCCACCTTGCTGCCTGCCTCGCCTTCAGGCACTGCCCAGAGTTTGATTTTTTTATTTTTTTTTCTTCCATCAAAAGCTGATGCAGCTCCCGCCAGGATATACAGGGATATATGGCGGGATATCAGGGTGGTAATTTTAAAACCCACGTGCTCTAAAGGAGCTGAAACAGCTTCTGCTGGCGTTGGATTCACCTTTTTGGTGAAGACACGTCAGCCCCAAACGTGCTGTGCTTTCTGCGTTATGGTGACTTGCAGAAGCCTCGTTAATGAGTGATGTCGGCGCTTCTGGGTTATGCTTGGGATTGAAACAAGCGCGGCTGGGTGTTAAAGTTCTTGTTCAAGCCTCCCACTGCTGACTGGGTCTTGACTGGGACTGGTCTCTGTGCTCCTTTCACCTGAAGGCGTTGTCCCGTGGCGCTGATAGACCTCTGACCCACTATTTGTAGCTTTCTCCCCTAAAATATTGCCAAGATTAGGTCAGCTGAATCTCTGGGTCTCAGCTGTTTTCCTGACAAGTCTCGAGATTACTGGGAAGGCGACGTAATAAGTCTGTTTGAAACCGTTCTAAGGAAGCAGAGCTGCGATGTTAGCACTACTAACGTCCGTGCTTCTGCTGCTTAACCTGTTTAAGTAGCTTTTCAGCCTTGTGAAAAATAGGTGGTTGGGGGGAAAAAATGAGAATACAGGAAGAAAAAATCATTCTCCCCCAAAAAGTGAGACGGGGGGTGTCTTGGCAGCATGCCTCTGCGGCACTGTGGAAGTAAATGACTTTGTGACTGCCCTTTCCAGTGAGGGCATGTCCTGTCGCTGCCTCCCAAGACTTGAGTTGCTCTGGGAATTTGAGGGAGCTGGAGGAGGGGAGGGTTTGGGTTTTATGGCAGCTGCTGGAGGCCAGAAGTTCCTTCTGAAGCTGAGAGTAAAGAGGAAGCGAAGGAACTTGGTCCCAAAATACCTCATCCAGTGAACCGTGAGCTCGCACACAGCAACTCTGAGATTTTTGTTCTTATTTTTCCTTCCCCTTAGCATCTGGAGACGGCTGCGAAGATGATGACGAAGAGGTGAAAAAGAAGAGGGAGAAGCAGCGGCGAAGAGATAGGATGCGCGACCGTGCCATGGACAGGTAGGAAGAGGGATAGCCTGGTCTGTTCCCAGCATTTCTGTGAACGATTGCATGTTGTAATATTTACCTGGGACCTTCTCTGCAAGAAGCCTGTCTGGGGAATCACGTTTTGGGGCTCTGCGTTCTGATTCCAGCAGTTTTGGGTTTTTTTCTTCCCCCTTTCTGTCCCTTAGGACTGCTCTAAGATGGGAATACTGTGCTGTTTAATACATAGCTCAGTGTAGAGTTACAAATTCAGTGTAGAGTTACAAATTCAGAAGGGAATATTAAGTGGCTATATAAGCAGCCTTGCTATGACAGTAACACCATAAATCACCGAAAGACAGCTTAAGGTGGCACCTGTGGTTCTGTATCTCAGGGCTGTCCCAAACCAGGGAGAGTATTTTTATATCTGTTCAGTCTCCTGCGGTTTGAGTTTGTCCACCTGCTTTTAAACTTGTGTGGGGTTTTGCATCCTCTCCTGTGGTGTAATGACCTGTTTCGGGGAGAAGTGGATGCTGTGCATTCAGTGGGGGTTACACAGCGATCACAAAGAACTGCCACAGCGTAAAACTGTGGCGTGGCGTTCTGAGGAGAACGTGGCATTCTGAGAAAAAAAGAGAGAAAAGTACAGTTGGGGCACTAGCAGCTGTGATTTTCTTGATGTTCTCACTAAAAATTCAGCTCACTTGGGTGCAATCGCTCTGTTCAGGATCCAGTTTGCCTGTTCCGTGTGCAAGTTCCGCAGTTTTGAGGAAGAGGAGATCCAAAAACACCTACAGAGCAAGTTCCACAAAGAGACCTTGCGGTACATCGGCACCAAACTCCCAGACAAAACAGTCGAGTTCCTGCAGGTACATGCACAGCCCCGTGCTGGCGCGTCTCTTCTGTGTCTTCTCTGCATCACTGCTGGGTTATTTGGGATTTCCAGGCTTGTCTGGGAGTGGAAGGGGTTATGAAATCGTGAACAGTCAGCCCTCTGCCCGGCTGGCTCGCATCACCACTCGTTAACGCATCACTGGATGACTTCATTTAGTGTGATGCGATTTCTCCTGGGTTGGCGTGCTGGGAAGGGAGGTTGGCTCTGCGAATTTAAACAGAAAGGCCAGAAATAAATGCTCCAGACATTCTTTGCCCCCTGCACAGCTAGAGCTGAGGAAGGAATGGGGTGTTTCATTGTCTGGTTTTTTTTTTTTGCTTCTTGGGGTCTGTTGAGGGGCGTTGCCGTCTGCCCTGGGGGACTGTAAGGTCGGAACCTGATGGGGGGGCACCGAGCTGGGCTCTGGGGTGGATCTTTCATTGCTGGAAGGGACGGGGAGGGGAAAACGCCTGCCTCGTCCTCTTAATTCACCAGCTATGACAAGGCCAGGAGGAAGACCACAGGGACCTCGTTTCCCTTTTGAGGGCCTTGGTGTCTCGGTGCGTTGTGGAGGACAGCGAGCTCCTTCCCCTTCCTCTCTCTAGGAATACATCGTCAATAGGAATAAGAAAATTGAGAAGCGTCGCCAGGAGCTGACTGAGAAAGAGGGCACAAAGCAGAAGCCGGATCCTTTTAAGGGTAAGAGTCTGTCCCGTGGGGGGGAAGAGGGGGGGAATCCCAAAAACACGGGGCTCTCTGGTAGCACGCAGTGGTGTGGCCGCAGCTGGTGGCCGAGCGGTGGCTGCCAAGAGGTGAAACCACCACCGAACCTCCCGTTCACCCCAGCCTACCAAACTAATCAGAACCTTGTGGGCTCCCTGCTGACTTTGAGGACTGCTGCGGCTTAACAGGGTTTCAGTCTGATGAATGTTGCTTCCGGAGAGGCTCTGTCCTTTGTGCTGCCGTGGGTCGGGGTCTGGATGCCTCGGTGCCCGCTTTGTGGGATGTCACTTTGGTGGGGATCTGTCCTGCAGTTTCACAGGCGACAGATTCACGAAGCTTGTGTACCGGTAGATCCTAAAAGTAGATAAGTGGGGGAAAAACTCCAAAGGTTTGCTACCTTTGTGGCTGCTAATTGCCTGTTCACACAGGCTGGGGCCTGTGTTTGCCTCTCACATTAAGAGGAAGCAGTGAAGTTGATCCGTTGTGGGCTTTGGCAAAAAGCGTGATGAGAGAAAATCCACGTAGCCTGACCAGCACGGCCGTCCTCGGCGCACAGAGCTGGTATTTGTGCTGAGCCCAGGAGTGGGGAATGCGGCTTATATAAGCCACGGGTAGGCTACAAAATGGGAGTTCAGGCAGAAAACCTGGGCAGAGGTAGAGAGGAGTGAAGCCAACGCTGGGGGAGGCTCGAGCTGGCCGTTCTGCCGTTAAATGGGCCTGGAGAGGCCGGCTGGCTTCCCGCAGGACTGGAGAAACCGGGGTTTGGTGCCCAGCGTTGCTCAGGTAAGTGAACTGCTTCGTACCTTGGGCTGTTAGCACAATCTCTCCTCCTCCACGTGGGTACTGCATCGGTACCGTCCGTTTTAGAGCAGAATAACCCCTGTCCTTGCCTCGTGGATGTGATTTTTGTCCCCAAAGGGAAGGCAGAAATGGGAAGGCGTACAGGTGCTGAATTAGCACGTCGGCCCTGGCGTGGGGAGAGCAGGTGGAAAGGTTCTGGTGTTCCCAGAACGTCTCGTTCCTTACGCATCGGGGCTGACGTCTCCTCGTGGCTGCAGGTATCGGCCAGGAACACTTCTTCAAGAAGATCGAGGCGGCTCACTGCATGGCCTGTGACATGTTAATTCCTGCGCAGAACCACCTCCTCCAGAGGCACCTGCGATCCGCAGATCACAACCGAAACCGCAGGGTAAGCAACCAGACCTGGCTTCTGGTCGCGGTCGGTCTCTGCAGGTTTTTGTGCAGCCCTGCCTTTATTTCTGAGAGCTGGCCTCTCCTCGTGCGCGGGGGGGTTATCGGAGCACGTCAGTGACTTTGTGCAGCCAGCGGGAAGCGAGGCTGCCGTGGGAGAACGTGTTCTGAGCCAAAACTGGCGCCTGGCGTTCAGACAATCCAGACAGGCCCCGAACCGCAGCTTTGTGGAGACAGCCGGTAGCCTTTTCTTTTTGCCTCCTTGGTGTTGGACTAATTGAAGTCCGGGCATGCTGTATAAATGCTCAGGCTAAATGTTCCTTCTCTCTAATTTTGCTAAAATTCTGGCTTAAAGTCCCCTTTGGGGGCACGTGAGGAATTTGGGTAGGAGACAATCGGTGTCTGAACTGGCCCAGGCTGCGGAGGGGATTTAGAAATGGGGTGAGTTGGGCTGAAGAGAGGCAGTGGAAGTGCAGTGCTTGTGAAAAGCAGGAAGCAGCTTTTATTTTTCACTACGTGGGATAAGTACAGATCCTGCCTGTCCCACGTGTAGCTGCGTCATGTCTTGGGAGAAGGTGTTAGAAGCTTAGCAAAACAAACCGCCCTCTCTGGAAGATGTTCTGGGGCTCGTGGCCTGCCAGGGCATGGGAACGCTGTGCTGAACAGCAGCTCCCAGGAGGTTTGGCGCAGGAATTCCTCTCTACGGGGAGGTTGTGGAGCTGCCTTCGCTGCTGGAAACCCCTGGGGGTGGCTGCTGTCTCTCGATGCGAGTGCAGATGCAGACAGCGAGCTTCGGTCGGACCCACACGTCCCTCAGGGTAGTCTTTGTCTCCTCGGCGTTAAACATTTGACGTGTGCGTGGACTCGTCGCGCTTGGGATGAGTGATATTTGGGGCGATGTTCCAGCTGGCGCGCGTTCCTCTCCAGGGCTCGTGGCAGCAGAAGAGGTGCAGGTACTCGCCTCTACCTGCTCCTTGTGGCGCTCTCTGAGAAGCTGGATTTTGAGGTCAGGCTTTGCAAGCCCTGCCGAGGAGGAAAGAATTCAGTATCTCGAGCCAAAATCCTCTTTTGAACTCTTCCTTCCCGCTTAGGACTGGCCCAGTGACACTAACGTTGGGTTCCTTTTCAGATGGCTGCGGAACAGTTCAAGAAGACCAGCTTGCACGTCGCCAAGAGCGTCCTGAATAACAAACACATCGTCAAGATGCTGGAGAAGTACCTCAAGGTGAGTGGGCGAGAGAGTCACCAGCCCGTGCGGAGGTCCCGGAGCAGTGGGGGACAGGTGCCGCGGTGGTCCCGAGCGTTGGAGCGGCGCGGAGCCGCGCATCGCTGTGTGTGCTGCATGTTGGTCACAGGACACCCTGCTGCACGCGATGGGGAGAAGCGTAGATCCCACTCCGCTGCCTTTTTGCCTCTAGTCTAAACCTTGGGTCTGGTTTCTTTTTTCTCGGTAGGCGGTTTACAACCTCTCATGTTTTTTTTAACTTGCAGACTGTACCTACTGTAATTCCCAGGCGCTTGTAGAGCAGTTATGAAACCGTCCAAACAGAAACATAAGGAGACAAAAATAGGGAAGAAAAAAAAAAAGAGAAAAAGGAACTCCGGTGTGCTAAAGCCACCCCTCGAGCAGTGGCCTGGGGACCAAGCTCCCCCTGGTGCAGCGTGCTTGAGCTGGGCAGCACCGCTTGGGTCCAGGCCGGGCTGGAGTTGGAGGCGGTCGGCTCCTGTGCCACCCGCCGCCCCCACGCTGCACTGGGGCGAATTTTGCCCTGTGTAAAGAGCTGGGCTCTGCAGCGCTCCCGGCAGCTCAACCGAGTGACGGAGCCGAGTTCCCGTGAGCCGGAACAGCCTGGCTGTAGCCCCCCCGCCCCCCCTTCCCTTGAGGTGCAAGCTGGGAAGTGGCAGAGCGTTCCCCGGCCCTTCTTCAGAGCCGAGCTGGAGTGCGAGGAGAGGGCAGGGCTGGCGCCAGGTAGGGCTTGCTAGGTCCAGAGCAGCACTCGGAATTGCAGAAAGAAGCCGGAAGCCAGTGCAGCCTGCAGAGCAGAGCGCTGGGGGGAACGCGTCCCGTGCGGAAGGGTCCGCCGAGCGCACGGGCGGCCGCGGGCCGCCCCCAGAGCCCCCCAGCGCAGAGCGCGTTGGCAGCAACGCGGTCTGGAGGTGGCGGGGGTTACGGGCGAGGCCCGCATCCGAGAGGAAAGGTCGCAACCTCGTGGCCCCGCGAAGACGAAACGAAGCGCTTTCGCCTACTGCTGCTCCCTGGGAGCCCAGGAGCAGCCCAGGATCCGACAGCAGCCCTGTCCGCAAAGCTGGCCGACAGCGCGGGCGGCCTCCCCCCCCCCCCCCCACGCGGGGGAGCAGATGTTTCCCCTGTCCCACCGGCATCACTTTGGCCTTCCCCGGACCGAGCCTCTGCCAGCTAGCTCTCATCATGCCCAGTCTCTGCTAGACTCTAGCAAAACTGCGACTCCGCCCTCTGGGTCCAGTGAAAGAGACTTTGAGCTGAGAGTTGCCAGCGTGTGATGGCGCTGCAGCCAAGTGATGAGGCCGCCTCCCCTAACGGCCTCTCATACACGTTGAACAGGAGGGTGACACAAAAAAACCCTGCGGTACCCCACCCGAGAGAGCCCTCGGGGCAGACGAGCGTTTGCCCGGTGCTACCCTCTGGGATCTCTCAGAGGAAAGAACGGAACCACTCAAGTGCAACTCCGTCTACCCCTGCCAGGGTCCGCAGGCACGTCAACAACTCCTCATGATCAACGGTATCAAAGGCTGCCGGCAGATCTAAATGAATCAGCACGGGCGCCTGACCTTTGTCCGTCGGCAGGAGGAGATCTTCGACCCATCCCAGCACGGTCTCCGTACCATTCCCAGGTGCAAAACCAGACTGAAAGGGGTGGAGGAAATCTGAGGATTCCAGGTAATGCCCGAGCTGCCTCGCCAAAACATTCTCGGCAACCTTCCCCGAGAAAGGAAGGCCGGAGACAGGACGATAATTGACAAGACTGTCAGCATCAAGAGCTGGTTTCTTGAACGCGGGCCTAACGATTCCTCCTCTGAGGGATGCTGGGCGCCTCGCCCTTCCAAAGGGAGGCCGTGACAGTCTCCACCACTAGTGGACTTCATATCCCCCCGTAGCTTTTACCGGCGATAACGGACACGGGTCCAGATCGCAAGGTATAGCCTGAAGTTTTCCCCCCACGTCCTCCAGAACCTCGGTGGGTGAGACCGGCTGGCTGAACCTCAGCCAGGGAAGATTTACCGTTGCGTTTGTCCTCCACCTGCATGGATCTGCTCGTGTGGAGGCAGCCAATCTGGTCTGAACCTCTGATCGATCCGGTCCGTGAGGCAGAGAACCCGAGAGGCGCTGGGGCTTAGCGAGCGGGGCCGGGCCTGGCTTTACCAGGCCGGCCTCTACTGGCGTGCCTCCGCTTTTCGGGACGTCGCAGACGCTGTGCTGGAGCCGGAGAGGTCGCTCTCCTGGCCTCCAGCACAGCCACGGCGGGGGGGGAGTTGAGAAAACTCTTCGTCCCGGTCGATCAGATTTCAGGCGAGGTTTCTGCCACTGGCATGCTGCCCACCTCCCTTCACATTTCGTCTGTTGCAGGCCAGCCCTCCGCATACCTTGGTGACCGGTGAGGAAGGGAGAGGGAGTTTAGAAGCACGGTTTGTCCCGGATGGTGGCACAGTGTGGCGCCTACTCTCCGGCAGGGCCAGCGCTAGGGCACAGCACCCACTGACCGTACAGTGCTCACCCACACCTAGCCCCGAAACACAAGCAGAGAGCCAAACAAAACGGTCCCTGCCCCGATGGGAGCAGTGCTAGGATCTGATGTCGGCCTGAATAAAGGTAACGAGGTCAAAAAAATAAAAAATAAACCCAACCCCGAGGCGCTCGGGCTCCTCGTAGTGGGGGAGAGAGCGAGAGCCGTGCTCGGGGGACTGCCAGGGCTGCGTGCACGTGAGGTTAACATTAGCGCCGTGGCTCCGGGCAGCTGGACTCCTTGATTTCCAGCGAAGGGCAAGAGGAAGGCCACCAGTTGCTGATCTTCCCACTCCTTTCCCACCGTGTGGGAGTCCCGTGCCATCCCACCCAGCCGGGACCAGACAGAGGTTGAGGAATCGCTTTTTTTTTTTTCTTTTTTTTTTTTTTAAATCGTCTCGTTGAGCCGAGTTCCTCCCAGCCGAGAGCGGAGCCAATGCCCTGGCTCGCTCTCCCGGGTGCTGCAGCACACACGGTTCTTAGCATAGGACCCAGCCCCAGCGCCCGCACGCTCAGCAGCGTGCCGTGCAGGAGGGAAGACTTGCGCGTTGCTCCCGCTCCTCCAAGATGCGGGATCCGAGCACCCTCCCGGGGCGCTTCTCTTGCTGAAAGTTTAGCGGCTTTGGGGCTTGACGCGATGGATTTCCACGATTGAGAAGCTGCCGTTTTCCGATCGGTTGCGAACCTCTGCGTTTCACGGCTGAGGTTGCCTCCGCCTCACTGCAGCCCGGTGACTATTCTCTCTTCCCCTCTCTCTTCCCCAGGGCGAAGATCCCTTCACAGACGAAATCGCCGACCAGGACGTGGATGAAGGAGAAGCCTTGGAAGGCGGAGATGGCGGTGGGGAAGGAGCAAACGAAAACACTGCTGCGGAGGCTGCCCGGGCCCAGGAGGGAGGAGCTGGGGACACGGGTGAAGCTACGGACGCGGCTCTGGCAGCGGAAGAGATGGAAGGGCCTTCCGAAGAGCTGTCAAAATCAGAGGAATTCCTGAAACACGCGGGGGAGCAGGATCAGCACCCCAAACAGCTGCTGATGCCCCCGTTTCTGCAAGACGACGACCAGCTCGAAGCGGAGGAAGCAGCGGAGGACACGAGTGAGGCTGCGGCGCCTTCGGACGCGGTGGCGCCTTCAGAAGCAGCGGCCGAGGCAGACTCGGAGGAGCCGCCTTCGGTTCCAGAAACTTCCCAGGAGCCAGCAGCAGAAAATAAAACTGAGGGCTGGGCGGCTAAAGAGGAGGAGAAGGGAGAGGAAAGCGTGAGTGAGGCGGCTCCGGCTGCATGCAGCGAGCAGGAGGAAGAGGAGGAAGGGGGGGAGGAAGAGGCTCCACCGGCGGCCACCGAGCCGGAGCAAGAGTAACTGTGAATGTTTGTGTGAAGGTGATTGTCCCACGCCCTTGTTATAACCCCTGGTTTTGGTTTTGTATTTTTTTTTCTTCCTCTTCCTGTCTTACTGTGCGCGGCTGGAGGCGGCGTTCCGCTCTCCTGCAAGGGGAGGGACCCAGCTGCTCTGCCCTGCGAGCAGGCGTGCGCTCCGCTGTCTTGGTCTGTAGATTTGCTTAGTTCTGCTCTCTCCCTGCTCTTCTTGGTTGAGGTCGAAGACTGCAGGAAGCTGTACATTCCCTGAGAGGCAGCACCACCTTTTTTTTTTTTTTTTTGGAATTTTAGAATTGAAAAAGCTGGGTTTGCAGAATAAAACTGTGATTAAATCCTGACAGCTCTCTTGTTTTTTTTTTTTTTAAGCACAGCAGTAAAGCTTGCTGAAGTCTGGTGTGAGGAAGACTCGGTCATTTAATGATCTCCCACGTCAGTAACATGTAAAATATCAGAGTGAGGGGCACAAGGAGTTCACAGAGGGGGGCTCCCCTGCCGCTGCAGCCTCTCACATCCCCGTGGGCTCCTTCCTCCCTGTTTGTTCCTTCTGTTTTGACCTCTTGGGGGCTCGCATCGCCACTCTTGGTCCCCGAGTTACCCAGTGCCCTTTCTAAAGGGCTGCAAAACGTCCCCGCGTGGTTTTGGGGGATTGCAGAGCCCTGGTCCCATTCTTTGTTGCATCCCCACCCCCTGCGTGGGCTCAGGGCAGCATTGCTCTGGATTCTAGACCCACGTACCCCACAATAAATAGCGCGTGCTTGAAATGAAAATACTCAGAAATAACCCGAGTTCTGCCACGTTAGAGCCCGACAGCTTGCAACGTGATGTGAAGGTTTGGAGAAAGCGTGGCTGTCTCGCTGCTGCTGTGACAAGCCCTAGAAATAAAAGTTTCAGGAGCCTTTTGGGTTTTCCTGGTCGTTGCCTTTGACTGTTTCGTTCTGTCCAGAAAGCAAAGGCTGCTTCCTGGGCCAGGGCAATCCCCCCTGCGGAGGGAGGCAACCCCGGGTCTGCGCATGACAAAAGCTGTGAAAGCAGCAGCATGGTTTTCAAAGGTTTTTAAAAACGACCATTTTCACAGAATGCTTCCACGGGGGCTTTTCCTCCTGGAATAGTTCCCCTTTCTTGTTTTGCCGATTTCCGCTCTCCCGTTGATTGAGAGAAGACGCCTTCGTTTTGGAGGAAAGAACAGGCTTTTGTCGTCAGCTTCACGCAGCCCAGGAGGTGAACACAGCGGCTGTGGGCTGGGTGCGTTAATTCAGCCCCCGGCAAAGGTGAGCCGATGAGATTCGAAGTAGCCAAGTCCTTGCAGGAGCTCGGTTCCTTGCAGGCTTTGATGGGCCCCGCAATATCACACAGCCAGAGCTTGATACGCACCATGAACGTGGTCCTGTGCTTGCGATCTCCTGAAAAAAAAATGGAGTTTCCCCTTGAAATTCTTTCGACGCCTATGATTCTTCTTCACTGAGTGTCTCAGGTTGTGCAGTTGGACGCTTTGCTGGCACTGAGGTAGAAATTTGGATTTCCTTCTTCAAAAAGAAATTGGGTTTCTATATTCAAAAAGAAATTGAAGTTGGTTTTCCCACTCTCACTGTGACCGGAATTTGTTCATCCTTCTTAGCAGCCGTGCTTCGCCGTCATGGCTTTGCTGAAGCTGCGCTGGGAGCCGAAGGGCTCGCGGAAAAGGAGCGATGCTTTTTGGAAGGGGAGGCTGCCGGCTGGAAATACCCGCTGGGGAAGCGGCTCACCTTGACCTCTTTCCTGGAAAACATTCTGGAGAAATTTGTGTTTTCCTGATCGCTTTCCGGAGAGCTGCTTGGACATCCTTGTTCCTCAGGGTGTAAATCATGGGATTGAGCAGGGGGGTGAGGATGGTGTAAGTGACCGAGATCAGCGCGTCCTGGCCCGACGAGGAGCTGGAGCCCGGCCTCAGGTAGATGAGGGAGGCGCAGGCGTAGTGCACGACCACCACGGCCAGGTGGGCGCTGCAGGTGGAGAAGGCTTTGTGCCTCCCCGTGGCCGAGGGGATGCGCAGGACGTCAGCGAGGATGAAGAGGTACGAAGCCAGGATCAGCATCAGCGGGACCATCAGCGCGAAGACGCCCAGCGCCACGATAACGGCCTCGCCGGCGTCGGTGTGCCTGAAGGCCACCTGGAGGACGGGGGAGATGTCGCAGAAGAAGTGGTCGAGCTGCCGGCTTGCCTGGAACGGCGAGCAGAACACCAGGGGGGTGACCAGCTGGGCCACCAGCAGCCCGCTGAGCGCCGACGCGGCCACCAGCTGCGCGCAGAGCCGCCGGGTCATGATGCTGCTGTAGGCCAGCGGGCGGCAGACGGCAACGCAGCGGTCGTAGCCCATGGCTGCCAGGAGGAAGGAGTGGGAGCAGCCCAGCAGAAGGAAGAAGTACATTTGGACGGCGCAGCCCAGGAAGGAGATGGCTTTTCTCTCCGCCACCAAGTCCACCAGCATCTTGGGGACGATCACGAGGGTGTAGCAGGTCTCGGAAAAGGACAGGACGCAGAGGAAGAAGTACATGGGTGTGTGAAGGCTCCGCTCCACCCTTATGACAGTCATTATAGCAGTGTTCATGCTCAGCGTGAGCAGGTAGAGAAGCAAAAACACCCCGAAGAGCAGCTTCTGCAGCTCCGCCAGGCTGGAGAACCCCAGGAAGATGAAGTCGGTGGCCATCGTTTGGTTTTCACTCCCCATGGAAGCTTTCCCTAAGCAGCAAGGCCAAACAGGGGCGCAGGAGCTTCGAGGGGCGGTGTCCACTGCCGTGCCAAGGAGAATTTGCCCCAGCGCCCCTCAGCAGACCCCTTCCTGGTGTCCGTGCCCCCACCACGGGCTCTGTTCCTGAAATCAGTAGGGCACACGCGTGGGCTAGGAGCTGGTGAGCGCTGCGGGCAGCCCCCAGCCTCACTGCAGCTCCCGGCACCCCCCAAGTGGCTCAAGGACCCCCTTGGGTCCTCGGACCCAAGGAGCTGGAGCTGCTGGGGAAGCAGGGCAGACAAAGCAGGGCTTTGAGCAGCGCAGCCACCTCCGGCTGCAGTCAGTCCCGGACCCAGAACGGGGATTATTTCGGCAAGGGGAGAGCGGGGAAGGGTCTTGGCTCCCCTGCGGGACTGAGGGACACGGTGGCCTGGTGTGGCATGGCTGGGATGTCCCCTTCCACCCCCGACGGGCGTCAAGCAGGGGGGTTGGGTGGAACAAGGCTCAGACGTCAGGGTCCTGCCACGGGACCTCTCCCTCCCCTCCTGTCCCCACAATGAGGGCGCAGAAAAGAAATCCGGGTGGGTTGGAGGGGAAAAAGAGCCCTGAAACCACACCTGTGCTGGCCCGAGGGATGCTCAGGAGCAGAGAGGGCTTGGGGAGCTTCGGCATGCTCATGGCTGGGGGCTTCTACGTGAGCCCCAGCCCTCCCGTCCCTATGGGCAGGGGGACTGCAGCAATTAGCTCCAGAGGCGCACATTAACCCACCCAAGGGCGGCGATGTCAGCACTCCGTGCTAGTTGGTTGCAGTGGGCATAATTAAGAGCCAACCTCCCTTAGGCAGACCCAAAATACCGTTGGCAGCTCTTGGTAATGGCCACGTGCTGAAGCCCAGGTTGGAGGATTTTTTTATTATTTTATTATTATTACTGCATTATTATTTTATTATTGCATTATTGTATTATTTTATCTTTTTAAAAGCAATACACACCCCCAATGAAAGGTGAAGAAAGGTCAGTATTGTCAGAGCCACTGCTGACCCTTGGGTGTACTTTTTGAGCAACGGCAAAGGAGCAGAATTTCCCACCTACGAGCTGATCAGCAAATCCACCCCACGCCCCTAAGATTACGCTCCGCAGACGATTAGTTTCCTTTCCAACTACGTGAAAGCATGAAAGCAGCAGCTGGTGCAATGGCAGCGACCATGGAGGTCTCTGCCACACCCTGTCCCTTGCAGCAAGGACTTGCAGAGTTTAGCAGAATTGTACTTGGGAACAAGAAGCACACTACACAGCTCTTTTACTTTGTTTCTGCACGGCTTCTAAAGAAAGCCATCATGATCTCATCACTTAGGCCAGGGAAATGACCATTTCGAAAGAATTTCAAACATTTTGTTCAAAAGCTCAATCCACGGGTTGCCACCGGGGTTGGAATTCTGCTGATCCCCAGGGTTGTTCTTCTCGGAGCCACTTGTGGACTTCTTGTTCTGGTCCTGTGAAGACAGTCGGGTTGTCAGCAAGCCCAAGGCCTTCCTGCATGGTGTCTGCAGTGCAAGGGGGCCAAGAAGCAACGGGAGGGAGCCAGGTGGGCCCCCATCGCCATTCCTGCCTGCCAGCCACAGCTCTGGGCACGTCCTCTCTGCCATGGTACCTTTGATTGCTGGTTGTTCGTACTCTCTTTCTCCTTCCACTGCTTTCTCCGACGAGGCTTTCTATCTCTGAGTACCTTCTTCAACAACTTCTTTAGGTTTTCGGCCTCCCTCTCAGCCTCCCTCTTCCTCTCAGCCTCTCTCTCCTGCTCAGCTCTCTCATACTCGGCTTTCAGATCTGTTGAGAGAGAAGCAGAGATGTCTCAAAGGCAGGAGATGAGCCCCAGGCCCCCAAGGAGTACTGTCCCTCCCTGCCGTGCCAGTCCCTCTCCAGGCAGTGGCATTTCTCCAGCCCCAAAATTACTTTTTATCTGCTCTTCCTTCTCCGTCAGCTCACGGTCGACTTTGAGGATGGTTCTGGCCATAGGCTCTCTCTTCTGGAGGAAATCCTGCAGCGCAGCATCTGCCTGCAAGGCCAAGGGGAGGGCAGGAGTGAAGGGGTGAAGCAGCAGCTCCGGGCGCCTGGTTTTTTGGGCGAGGGCGGTGGGACTTGGATCCTCTGCCCTCGCCAGGTAGCTGCTCTTGTTCCTACCTTCACCCCCTTGCCAGGCAGTGCCCGGTATCGCTCCACCAGTGCCTGCTGGTCGCTTTGGAAGAGCTGGTAGCCCCCCGACACGAAGTAGACCCCATCGTTGATCTGTCTGTCCAAGTCCTGGAAGAGCTCCTGGAGGGCGGCCATGCACTTCTTGTGGGATGTCCGCTCGTTCTGGATCCAGAAATGATCCTTTATTGCCTCTAATTGGACCTGTGCAGAAGGACACCGAGGGAAGGCATCAGCCCAGGCCGAGTGGCCTCCACCACTCTCAAACTAGGCAAAAAAAAAAAAAAAAAAAAAAAAAAAAAGGCCTGTTGAGCACTGGAACAGGCTGCCCAGGGAGGTTGTGGAGTTTTCTTCCCCATGGAGATATTCAAGATCTATCTGGACGCATACCTGGGCAACCTGCTCTAGGGAGCCTGCTTTGATTCTCGAGGTCCCTTCCAAGCCCTACAGTTCTGTGTGTGAGAATAAAGCCAGGCTGGCATGGAAATGGGGATCTGCAGCCTGTGGGGTGATCAGCGGGGAGGTGAAGCCCCCATGGGCTGCAGACAGGGACGCTAACTCCTGTCCCAGCACCCAGAACCCCCATGAGATAAACCTTTCCCGCGTATTACTGTCAGGCCTGGTGTCTTATAAAACCAACCATTAGCAAAGAACCTAAAGCCCAGAAATGTTTTTATAAATATATTTTATAAAAAATGTTTGTATAAATATATTAATGGCAAGAGGAAGTCCAAGGAGAATCTCCATTCTTTACTGGATGCAGGGGGGAACATGACTACTGAGGATAAGGAAAAGGTTGAGGTTCTTAACGCCTTCTTTACTAGCCAGACCACTTATCCTCGGGGTATTCAGCCTCCCATCCTGGAAGTCTGAGACAGGGGCAGAAGAACCACCCCCACAGTTCAGGTTGGGGACCTGCTGCTCCACCTGGCCAAGTCCATGGGGCCAGATGGGATCCACCTGAGGGTGCTGAGGGAGTTGGCGATGGGATTGCTGGGCCGCTCTCCACCATCTATCAGCGGTCATGGTCATCTGGGGAGGGCCCTGGAGACTCGCTAATGGGACACCCATCTATAAGAAGGGTCATAAGGAGGACCCGGGGACCTACAGGCCCGTCAGCCTGACCTCGGTGCCGGGGAAGGTGATGGAACAGGTCTTCTTGAACGTACGACCATCCAGCTGGCGACTGGTCACCAGTGGTGTTCCCCAGGGGTTGGTGTTGGGCCCATCCTCGTTAATATCTTTATGGATGGCTTGGACAAGGGAATGGAGTGCACCCTCAGTAAGTTTGCAGATGACACCAAGATGGGGTGAAGTGTCGCTCTGCTGGAGGGTAGGAAGGCCCCGCAGAGGGACCTGGACAGGTTGGATCGATGGGCAGAGGTCAGTGGGATGAGGTTCAACAAGGCCAAGTGCCGGGTCCTGTACTTGGGCCACAACAACCCCATGCAATGCTACAGGTTTTGGGGCAGAGAAACGCTACAGGTTTTGGGGCAGAGAAACGCTACAGGTTTTGGGGCAGAGTGGCTAGAAAGCTATGCAGAGGAAAAGGATTGGGGGTGTTGGTTGATGCTCACCCAAAAATGAGCCAGCAGTGTGCCCAGGTGGCCAAGAAGGCCAACGGCATCCTGGCTTGTCTCAGGGACAGTGTGGCCAGCAGGACCAGGGAGGTGATAGTCCCCTGGTGAGGCCATACCTCAAGTGCTGGGTTCAGCTTTGGGCCCCTCACTACCAGAAGGACATCGAAGCCCTGGAGCGTGTCCAGAGAAGGGCTACGAGGCTGGTAAAGGGCCTGGAGCACAAGTCCTGTGAGGAGCAGCTGAGGGAACTGGGGGTGTTCAGTCTGGAGAAGAGGAGGCTCAGGGCAGACCTTATTGCTCTCTACAACTTCCTGAAAGGAAGGTGCGGGGAGCTGGGGGTCGGCCTCTTCTCACAGGTAACCAGTGATAGGACCAGAGGGAATGGCCTCAAGTTGCATCAGGGGAGGTTCAGGTTGGAAATGAGGAGACATTTCTTCTCGGAAAGAGCGGTCAGGCGTTGGGACGGGTTGCCCAGGGAGGTGGTGGGGTCACCGTCCCTGGGGGTGTTCAAGGGAAGGTTGGACGTGGTGCTTGGGGACGTGGTTTAGTGGGTGACATCGGTGGTAGGGGGGGTGGTTGGACCAGATGACCCTAGAGGCCTTCTCCTACCCTAATGTTTCTATGATTAGAGGGCACAGCACTGGCCTGGCCAGCAGGGACTACACTACTCCCCCCAGGCTAGGGGTGACAGTTACCCCGGGGGGATCCCGGCCGAGGTGCGGAGCACCTACCGTGAGCTCTGCCTGGAACCGCTCCCTGCTCTCCGCGAAGGCCCGCGCCATGAAGAGCCTCATCGCCTCCTCCTCACACCGTGCGTGCAGCTCCAGCAGCTCCTGGGTGGTCTCCGTGGGCAGCCCCTGCTCCATCTGACCCCGGTACAAGGCCACGGCCTCCTTCACCGCCTCCGAGTTTTCGATCTCTGCCAGGGCCAGCACCGCGTTCTCCAGGCACGGCACGGCCCCGCTCTGGATGGCCTTCACGTAGCTCACCACCAGGGTCCCCAGCCCTGCCGGGGAGGGGTGACAGATGTGCAGCACGACCAAAATGACCGGGGTCCTGCCCTATCCCCGCTGCCAGGATCCCCTCGCAGCCCCGAGCTTCTTTTTCTAGCTCTTTTCCAGCCACACGCAACAGCTAAGAGCTCCAAACTCAGAGGTAAGCGCCATAGCCGGCACAAAAAACGTGTCTGTGCCCCCCCCCCCCCCCCCCCAGCAGCATTTTGCTCTGCATCTGAGCCTTGTCCCGACACAATCCCAAGGGCCTGGACCCTCTGGACATCAGTACTCACTGCTCCCCGTTATCTTGTGGCCACCAGGGATGGTCTTGGGAAGACAATTCTGCCTGATGTAGCTGCAGAATCTCTCCACCTGCTGCTGGAATTCAGGGTCGAGCACCACGTCCGGGAGCTCCTCCAAGTGGGGCAGGTCCCTCCTCCTGGCTGGCTGGTCGAAAACGAAGCACTTGCGCTCCGGGAAGAGCTGGTGGATGCATTCCCGCAGCCGGTTGTAGTTCTGGGCCTCCTGGCTGCTCCCTGTGGGGTGAGAAGGGCCAGAAAAAGCCCCCGGGGCTCAGGCTCGCAGTGTCTTCCACCGCAGCTGTGTCCGGGGCTGGATGCGTCCAGCAGCACAGCACCGCTCCCCTACCATCCTTCAACTTCAACGCGTTCTCCAGGTATTCGTCCTCGGAGATTTCCTTCCCGTCCACCTCCAGCTGCAGCGTGAAATCCCGGACGGCCCAGACGAAGTTTGGGAAGAACGGGGCACGTCTGTCCAAACCCGGCTGCTCATCTTCTGCCTCCTCGGGTGCTGTTTTCACCTGGACGTACTCTGTCAGCTTCAGCACGTACCTGGGGAGCTGGCTAAGGAAGCAGGGACCTCAGCTCTGAACACAGCGGCACCCCCGGCCCGCGAGCACTTGGCACTTTGTGAGCACTGGTGGAGCCTTTTCAGGGACAGAGGCCAGCCCGGTCCCACCAGGAGGAGGGAGAAAAGCCCCGGGGACACGGAGCAGGTCCCTGGGCACCACTGGGAGGTTTCCTCTCCCCACACAAGGATCTGGGATGTGGGATCCCTGTGGCCCCCAGGCAGGGAGCAGGGGGCATCCCGTGTGCCCCCACCCAAAGGATACTGCAGGTTGTCCAGGGCCTGCTGGTCAATGGTGCCCTTGCTGTTGTAGATCAGGGTGCTGGAGAGCAGCACGGCCAGCACGAAGATCCACGTGTCATTCTTGGTGTCGCCCTGGAACAACGACCCCAGGTTCTCATCTTATCCAGCAGCCCCGTGCAAGACCCCTTCAGGCACGAGCCCAAATACCTGGACCCTGAGTGCTGCCAGCCAGCATCCCATGGCAAAACCATCCCCTGGGGAGACCCCACAGCATCTCCAGGGCTTCCTACATCTCTCTATCCTCAGTTCTTTCACTCTCAGGGTCCCACAACACGCTCCCTGAGCTCCCCGGTCCTGCTCTGATGCCGTTTGCCAGTGAAGCAGAGGAATTTGGCAGCTTGTCCACCCCGCCAGCCTTCTCCTCGCTCCCCGGGCTTTCTGCCCCACAGGGACAGCTCCGGTTCCAGAAGAGGCTCCTTCGTTGAAGGGACTAAACCCAGAAAGCCCAGGCTCGAGGGAAGCCCCTCCTTCTCCCCCACCTTCTCAGTGTCTCCCAGCCCTTCAGTGTCCAGCAGCACCAGCGTGTGTCCGGGCTTGCAGGGGTGAGGCATGCACCACATCCAGATTCCTTTGGTTTGCGCCCGCACGCTGGAGCCCAGGGCGAAACCTGTGGGTACAAAGAGCCTCAACAGCGTGAAATACCGAGCAGGAGAAGCCGAGCACCTCGGCCAGGCCAGGGGATGTGCACATCTTGTCCCCTTCCCTTACCTCTCCTCTGCCCCGCCAGCCTGTTCAGGAGGTAGGACTTGCCGCTGCGGTACGGCCCGGCGATGGCCACCACCACCATGGGCTGCGTGATCCCTGACAGCAGCAACAGGGCCTCCGGCTGGACCACGAGCCCCTTCCCCTTCTCATTCTTGATGAGGCAGATGGGCTCTGGCATCCGGGTTTGGGATGCCATTGCTCACAGCCACGCAGTCTGCAGGGGAGACGGGCTGGTTAGCTGGTTAGCACCCCACCCCAGGGATATCTTCACCCGACTCCATTTCTCCAAGCCAAGCAGAAAGGATGCCCTAGCTTCCTCCCTCCGTACCTCCTCTTTTTGCCCCTTCCAGGCTGAAGCTTCAGGGAGCTCATGAAGATCTGCTTCGTGCCCGATCCCACCAAAGGGTCCAAGCTGGGGGCAGGCACTGGGGGGTTGCACACAGGCTCCCAGCCCCCTGCTCCCTTTGCTCCATCCCAGAGCAAAGATGGAGCCAACCTCTGGACCTCTCCATCCTCCCCCTGGCAGGGAGCTCTTTGGCTTGCTGGGGTCCGTGGGATCCCTTTCCCGTGCCCCCTGCCCATAGCTGCCTGCGTGGGGTTGGGGACAGGGGGATGGGGACGGGACTCACCTTCACCTTCTCGGGACTGCAGCAGCTCTGCAGCACCGTGGGCGCTGGGCTGCCTTATATCCCGTGCCTTTGTCCAGCCCTTCTCCGCCTGTTCTGGGAAATTACAGGGAGGAAAAAGAATAGAAAGCGAAAGACAGTGACTGGAGGTCAGGAACACCCTCCTCTGCCTTTCCCTGTGTCCTGATGTTGGCTGGGATAGGGTGACTTTTCTTCCTGGCAGCTGCCACAGCACTGTGTTGGTATTTAGAATGCGAATACTCTTGGCAACTGTGGTGGTTTAACCCGGAATCACCCAAGTATCACACTTAGGTGATAAAAAGCAGAGGTAAAAGGTTGAGGTTTATCCCAGAGTCACACTTAGGTGATAAAAAACAGAGGTAAAAGCTTGTGGTTTAACCCAGAGTCACACTTAGGTGCTAAAAAAACAAAGCTAAAAACTTGTGGATTGAGATAAAGACCATTTAATAGGACAGAAAACGAAGGGATAATAATAACAATGATGTCCCATGGTGTGGGATATCCCTTTGGCCAGGTTGGCTCTGCTGTATCCCCTTGCAGCTTCTTGTGCACCCGCGGCCTCCTGGCTGGTCGGGCAGCACAAGAGGTTGAAAAGTCCTTGGCTTAAGGACTTAAAAGAGTTTTGGGCATCACTTCGGGGTGCAGAGGGGCACCGGAAGGTGTGGTGTGCCCCAGTCTTTCCCCTGCCAGCAGTCAGAGGATGCTGGTGCACTCTGTCACTGGTTTCTCTGGTGTGCCCGGTGCTTTCTTCTTCTTTTCATGCTTTGCCTTTCCCCACATCTCCTCCAACCAATTCTGGCCGTGGTGAGGGCCCTCCTTTCTCCTGATGGCCTTTGGAGGCATGGGAGCCCCCAGTCACAAGAGGGTTGAGTAAATCCCATAATAAAATGATGCTGCAAGTAGATGGAGCTGTTTCCCAAAGCAGAGCTGCTGCAAAGGGCTTTCAAGAGCGACGCTGAAGCAGTACTTGGAGGAGCAGAAGTGTCTCCTCATCGTGAGCTTTGATTTTACAGCAGAGTAAAATCTGCTGGATTTTACAGAAGAACAGGTTTTCCACGAAATTCCCACTTGGCCCCATTTTGCCACCGTAGTACGTGTGTTGTCACGAACGAGGGAGGTAGCTGCCGTTTTCCCAGGAGCAGCTGGTGAATGCAGTCCTCCGCAGGGGTTGGGCAAGTTGTTTGGCGTTGTTGTTGTTTGGTTGCTACGTTTGGTTTTTGTTTTGTTTTTTTCTTTCCATTTCATCAGCTCCCAGATGAAAGCCGTGCACTTGTTCTGGCCAGAACCCTCAAACACTTCAAAAAGAAATTTAAAAAGTCATTTTTCCTTGAGGTCTGAAAGGAAGAAATGTCACTGAGCAGTGCAGAAGGCACCCAGTGACTGCAGATAGTCTCAGGACATCCAGCCCTTTTTTTTTTTTCCCAAAGCAGTGGCTAGGAGAGGCTTCCCCCTTACCATATTACTGGCAGTGCCTATAGGATCATGGAATTATTAGGGTTGGAAAAGACCTCCGAGATCCAAGGGCCAACCGTCCCCCTACCACCACTGTCACCCACCAAACCACGTCCCCAGGCACCAGGCCCAACCTTCCCTTGAACACCCCCAAGGACGGTGACTCCACCACCTCCCTGGGCAACCCGTCCCAACGCCTGACCGCTCTTTCCGAGAAGAAATGTCTCCTTGTTTCCAACCTGAACCTCCCCTGGCGCAACTTGAGGCCATTCCCTCTGGTCCTATCACTGGTTACCTGTGAGAGAAGACCGACTCCCCAGCTCCCCGCACCGTCCTTTCAGGCAGTTGTAGAGATCAATGAGGTCTCACCTGAGCCTCCCCTTCTCCAGACTGAACACCCCCAGTTCCCTCAGCTGCTCCTCATAGGACTTGTGCTCCACAGAGGCATAGAAAATCAAAATACCACCCATGCCCCCCTCCAGATGATGGAGCAGAACGTCTCAAGCCAGACTAGGACAACTTGGGTTCAAACTCTGGTGCAGGCACCATCGGCAAAGGTTGCTGGTGGTCGAGGAGGGGTGATTAACCTTACATAGCCACGTACACTTTCAAGATTTTCTGCTTTGGCAGCACCCTTCCAACACCACGGAGCCAAGGCTCAGGTTTCTCTCGCAGTTCTGGTCACAGCTGTGGGACAAGCCAAAGGCAGGGGGATTTTCCAGAGCACCGGCTTCAATCCTATTTAAATCTGTCATGGGGTTATAATCATAGACTGCAAAGGAGACCACTAGAGGTTCAGTAAAACAAAATAAAAACTAGAATGACAACATGACACATCTCCCCTTGCTGTGTAAGCTACGAGGGAGAGAGGAGGGCCGTCTCTTCCCCAGGGGTGGGAGCCAAGGGGGGCAAAGTGGCCGCCAGGACAGTAGCCTCCCTGGCCGTGACCAAGGTGCCTGAGTGAGGTGAGCAGGGCAGAAATGGGGACAGAAGCCAGGCTCAACCAACAGCCCAGGTCAGCAGGCAGGTCTGGGCCCAAAAAGTCAATCTTTAGGCCCACATTGGGCCCCACGATGGCCAAGGCTGGGAAGTCAGCCTGCGGGCAGGATCCACGACCAGCCACGAGCGTGGCCACGGCTAGGAACCAGCTCTTCTACAAAATATGCCCGTCAAGGACTGGAAACCCCAAACTGAGCTCAAACGGGACCCACAGGCGGGGGTCGGGGTGGGTGGAAGCCCCGGGTGAGGCTGCGGAGGCCATCGAGGCCTGCGGGCCCTCAGCGCCCTCGGCCATCTTGGAAAGGCCAGCGACCGAGGAGGTTCCTCGTGTCTGGAAAACAGCGATGTTGTTCCCATCTTCCAGTCAAGCATGAAGGTGGATATAGAAACTAAAACACCTGCTGAATTGGGACGGGATTGGTGATTTCTGGAGGAGACGCCGGGGATGCCTGATGGCGGCCTTCCCCTCAAGAGGGGCTACGGGAAGGCTGGAGAGGGACTCTGTCAGGGAGAGTAGTGATAGGACAAGGAATAAGGGTTGTAAACTAAAACAGGGCAGATTTAGATTAGATTTGAGGAAGAAATAATTTCTTACGAGGGTGCTGAGGCACTGGGGTGTCGCCCAGCGGAGCTGTGGGTGCCCAAGGCCAAGTTGGATGGGGCTGGGGGCAGCCTGGTCTAGGGGAAGGTGTCCCTGCCCATGGCAGGGGGATCTAGAATGATAAAATCATGGTTTGGGTTACGAGAGACCTCAAATATCATCCAGTTCCAACAATCAGATGATCTAATTCGATGAAGGAAGGGAATTCCTAACTGCCTTCTGTGACACAATGTGCACAAGGGGGACAGGGGACGCTGCGCACCTTGACCGTAGTAAGACATCTGCCGCCAACTCCCACGGTTTATTTCTCAGCGAATCGGTGAGATAGGGACCGGATAGAGGGTATTAAGATAAATATAGATATATAGATACATAGATATATAGATATATAGATATATAGATATATATAGATATATAGATAAAGCGTGTGGGAAATTGCCAGCACCCTCAGGCCCAAATCCGATCAGCAGCACCGTGTCCCGAGGGTATTTCAGTGCTTATCTGTCACGGATCAGCGCTTGGGCCAGGGCTGTTTCACGTCGTCCCCAATCCCCCGGGGATTAAAAAATTGGGGCAGAGCGAGGATTAGCACGCACAATGCCGTGCAGTGAGTGCTCGGGGGGTGCTGAGCCTGACACAAAAATTGTTTTTTTTTTTTGTCATGGGGTGGGCTGGATGCATGTGGCAAAATGTCACAAAAAAAAAAAAAGGGGGGGGGAGGGAATGAGGCAAAGGAGCTGTGACACTCAGCTACAGACCACAGTAGAAAATGGAAAGATTTGAGATCTGAGTCCTGGGTGGCTGGGAAGAGAAAAGGGGGTTCAGAGGCCATCCATTTTCTGACGGTGAGGAACCTCCTTTTCCTTTTCCAGGTCTGTAAGCTCCAGTAGGAGACCTTCTGGATCGATATCAGGGGCTATTGGCTTCACTGATTCCTGAAGCTGACAAATAAAATCTAAAAAAGGCAGAGAGCCACTTTTCCTTAGCTAGCCACTGAAATCTTCCCTTATTCATTCCACCCAGCATTTCCCCAATTGGCCACGCAAGACTTGAAGACAATTACGGCCGGCATCGTGGCTAATTAGGACTTCTGTTTTAACGAGTGCCCCGGCGCATTTGTGCAGACGCCGAGAGGGAGCCGAAGAGAGCTCTCAGGAGGTTGAAGTCAGAAGCAAACTTGGAGGTTTCTGAAAGTCTTAACGGGTCCCTCCGGGGGCTTTGCCACCTCCTTACCGATCCTCCCCGCTCCCCGTCCCTCTCCCCAGCCTCACGGGGGGGGTTCCCATCTCCCTGGCTTCGCCGATGCCTCCCCGGCCTCGCTGGGCGCTGCTTTAAAAATGAAGCTTGGACGCGGTGCTTGGGGACGTGGTTTAGTGGTGACATTGGTGGTTGGACCGGAGGATCCCGGCGCGCTTTTCCAACCCTAATTACTCTGGGATTCTGTAATTCTGTGATCCCAGGGGTTTGTCGATGCCCGAGTTCCCCCAAAAGCCCACTGCTCACCAGGGACCCTGCTCCCGAACTCGCTTCCAGCCTTATTTTGACGCCCTCTTCCCCCTATGAACATCCGTTCTTGAGCCGTCCCTAAATCCTGGCCCTGTTTCTGCTCCAAATATCTTCTTTGAGGTCGCCACCACCCCCAAATTACGCGGGGACTCCGGCACTCAGCTCTTCTCTGCTCCTTCCACAGCCTGGGCTCAAGCCTGGCCGTGAGGCTTCGCCCTCCTCTTCCTCACCGCCCTCCCCGCAGCCCCCTCGATCCCACTGGGACCTCGGCATCGCCCACCGAAGATTCCCCACAGGACCGACAGTCTCAGACTCCTGCAGAATTTTGTATTCAGGCTGATTATTATTTTTCTCGCGGAAGTGATACAAACGGGCCGACGACCGCGGTGCGGAGCTCCTCCGGACGTGCTGCCCAGGGAAAGGGGCGGCTCGACATCGAAATGCGGGGCTTTGGGAAATGAACGAGCTCTCCCCTCTTCCCCACCGCTTTTTTTTATTTTTTTTTTTTGAGACGTTCCAGAAACTCAACGCTTTCGGCCAGTTCACGTGGAAGTCCCGCTGCTGGAAGCTTCGAGCTTCCATCAGAGCCCGTTTCAACCCCAAAAGCCCGATTCTGGCCCCGGGAGAAGCATCGGAAACAATGAGGGAGGGAGACCGGCCCCAAAAGCCAACCCGAGCCCCATCCCCGCTCCCAAACCGCACCCGAAAGCCAGCCGTGCCCCAGAGAGAAATAACCCAAAGCCGGTCCCAACCCAAACCTGAAGCGTAAGGTGCCCCCGAGCCAACCCCAGAACCCCGCCAGGAAAACACCACGCTGACCGAACCCCGAGATAAGCCCACTGCCAACCCCATCGCTAACCCTAAACCTGCCCCGACCCTAAAGCACGCCATAAACACAACCTTAAGCCCCAAAAACAGCTTCAAGGCAAACCGGGCTGACCCCAACCCCAAATGCGACCCTGACCCCAAATGAAACCCTGACCCTGACCCTGACCCCAAATGCAACCCTGACCCCGACCCTGACCCCAAATGCAACCCTGACCCCGACCCTGACCCCGACCCCAACCCTGTTCCCCCCCCCCAGCCCTCCCCAAGGACCCCACAGGTCCCTCCCCAGCGCAGCTGGGCTCGAGGAGAGCCCCCCCCCCCACTCTCCCCCAATGTCCCAATGTCCCCCCCCAAATGTCCCCACATCCCCCCCCAAATGTCCCCAATCACCCCCCAAAACCTCCCCATGCCCCCCCAAAGCGCCCGCATGTCCCCCCAAAACGTCCCCAATCACCCCCAAAACGTCCCCAATCACCCCCAAAACGTCCCCACACCCCCCCAAACGTCCCCCCCCGAAACATCCCCACCCCCCTCAATGTCCCCACGTCCCCCCCAAACGTCCCCACGCCGCCCCCCCCCCCCAAAACGCTCCCAGAAGCGCCGAGCATTCCCAATTTCTCCCTATTTTATGTTAAAGTCACTTTACATGTAAAATACAAAAATAGGCCCCCGGGGGGGGCCGTGACCCCCCCCAAAGCTCCAGAGGACACAGTGAGTGCCCCCCCTGCCCCCCCCCCCCCATAGCCCCCTCCAGGGGACAGAGCCACCAAAGGGGGGGGGGGTTGTGCTGCCCCCCCCACACCCCCCCCCGAGGTTGTCAGTGCGATGGGGGGGGCACGGGCAGACCCGGGTGTCGAGGGGGGGGGACACCGCGCTTGGAGGGGGGGGGACAGCGTGGTGGGGGGCACACAGCGCTTTGTGGGGGGGGGGACAGTGTGTGACAGGCTCAGATTGGCACCAGAACGGACAGACCCTGACTCGGGGGGGGGCACAGGGTGGCTCCGGTCTGCAGCCCCCCCCCAAATAAAAACCCTTTTGGGGGGGGGGGGGGGGGAGGTGAGGCTGGACCCTCATTGCTCACCCTGGGGGGAGGGGGCACACCAGTGTCATGGGGGGGGCACCTCTGAGGGATGCCCCCCAAGTTTGGGGGGGGGGGGGCTGGAAAATCCCCTGGTAGTGGTTAAGTGGGGGGGGGCAACCTAAAGGGGGGGGGGGGTAGTGTTTTACGTCCCTGGACAGCCTGGGGGGGGTCCAAGGCCACTTGGCGATGTCCCAGGCTATTTGAGGGGGGGGTCCCAGGCTATCTGGGGGGGGTCCCATTAAAAATGGGGGCACCCAAGCCCCATGTGAGGGTCCCAGGCTACTGGGGGGGGGGAGGGTCCCTATCCAGGAGGGGGGCACCCAAACCTATTTGGGGGGGGGGGGGCCTCAAGCCCATGGTAGAGCAGCTGGGGGGATACTGTTGAGGGGGGGGACACCCAGGTCCAGCAGGGGGGGGGTCCCAGCGTGTAGTGACGGTCCCAGGCATGCGCGGGGTGGGGGGGGGTCTGGTTAAAAAGGGGGGGGGGGACAGGTTTGGAATTGGGGTGGGGGCACCCGGGTCCTTCGGGAGGGTCCCAAAAAAGAGGAGTGGGGGGAGCAGAGAGGGGGGGTGGCGCAGTTCTGAGGTTCCAGTGGGGTGTTTTTGTTTGGGGGGGGGCCCTCAGCAGCGCCCCACCTTGGCGTCGCCGATGGCCCCCCAGACGTCGAAGACGAACTCGTCGGGGAAGGCGAAGTCGCCGAGCTGCGAGTCCAGCGCCTGCGCCAGCGCGTCGGGGTCGCGGGCGTCCCGGCCCAGCTCCACCATGGTGGCGGCTGCGGGGACGCGCGGACAGTCAGGGGACACCCAAGGGACACCCCGGGGGCACCCAAGAGCCCCCCCGGGGGCACCCACGCGACACCCATAGGGCACCCAGGAGGTCCCAGCCCAGGGGAGAGCGTCCCACGCGCGGCCCCGTATCCGCGCCGGATCGGTGGGTGCCCCCCTCAACACCCCTGGGTGCCCCCCCCAGCACCTCTGGGTGCGGGCACACCCCTGGGTGCCCCGCCCTGCCCCTCCCCAGCACCCACGGGTGCCGGCTCACCCAGCTCGGTGTCGCGGATGCCCATGTAGCTCTCCAGCAGGTCATCCACCTTGGCGATGGCTCGCTCCTCGAAGGCTGAGGGCTGCGTGTGGGGGGGGGGGAAACGGGGGGGGGGGGGTTATTGGGGTGCAGGGGGGGGTCCCCCGCCCCAAAAAAGCACCCTAGGGTGGCCCACCTGCTCCTCCACGGTGGCGGGACCCCGCGCGCGCAGCCGCAGGGTGCCCCGGCCGGTGCCCAGCTGGGTGCCGCCGCCTCTGCCCCCCGACGCTCGCTGGCTGATCATGTCTGAAATGGGGGGGGGGGAAGCAAAAAAGGGGGTGCCCCAAAAGGTCGGGGTGCCCCCCGTTAGGATTTGGGGGTCCCCCGTGACACCCCCGAGTTTGAGGACCCCCGGCAGTTTGGGTTTTGGGGGGCTGTGACCCGCCCCGATCGGCTCCTGCCGGGTTCGTGGGGTCCCCTCGTCTCCCCCCCGGGGCAGCGTCAGGCCCCCCCCCTTAGGGTTTTGGGGTTCCTTGGGTACTACGTAACCCTCTATAACCCCCCCCTTGGGTTTTGGGGTCCCCTGGGTGCCATGCAATCCTCTATAAACCCCCCCCTTAGGGTTTTGGGGTCCCTTGGGGGCTATGGAGCCCTCCATGAGGCTCCTCTGGAGTTCTGGGGTCCCTTGGGTGCTACGTAACCCTCTGTAAGACCCCCCCTTGGGTTTTGGGGTCCTTTGGGTGCTACATAACCCTCTATAAACACCCCCCCTTGAGTTTTGGGGTCCCCTGGGTGCTGTATATAAGCCCCCCCTGCGTTTTGGGGTCCTCTGTGAGCTATGGAGCCCTCTACAAGACCCCCTTTGAGTTTTGGGGTCCCTTGGGTGCTATATAAGCCTCTATAAGACCCTCCCTTGGGTTTTGGGGTCCCCTGGGTGCTATGAAGCCGTCTATAAGCCCCCCCCTGAGTTCTGGGGTTCCCTGGGTACTATACAACCCTCTATAAGCCCCCCCTCCCCCAGTTTTGGGGTTCCCTGGGTGCTACGTAACCCTCTTTAAGCCCCCCCCTGAGCTTTGGGGTCCCCTGGGTGCTACAGCCCCCCCCCAGTTTCAGCTCGGCCCCGTCCCCACCCGCAGCACCCCCCCCCGGCGCCTTCCTTCCCCGAGCCCCCCCCCGGGGCGCCCCCTCAGCCCAAGCCCACGGGGTAGGGCCCCTCCCGCCCTTCGCGGCGGGGCTCCCAGTTCTCCCAGCGCTCCCAGTGCTCCCAGTAGGGGCTCACCGAAGGCTTTGCGGGGCTCGGTGAGGCGCAGGGCGAAGGGGCGCCCCTTGGGGAGCTCCTTCAGCAGCTTGGCCACCTCGAAGTGCCGCGCGCCCACCAGGCTGCGCCCGTCGATGGCCTCGATCATGTCCCCGACGCCGATCACCGGGATCCGGTCGATCACGCTGCCCTCCTTGATCCGCTGCGGGGTGCAGGGAGAACCCAGTGAGACCCCCCCAGACTCCGGGGCCTGACCCCACGGCCCCCTGGGTGGGGCTCGAGGGGGTTTTGGGGTCCCCCTGGGCGTCCCAAAGGGGGGGTTTGGGGTCCCAAGAGAGGTTTTGGGGTCCCCCCGTGTGCCCAGATGGGGCCCGAGGGGGGTTTTGGGGTCCCCCCGTGTGGCCCGAGGAGGGTTTTGGGGTCCCCATGTGTCCAGATGGGGGTTTTGGGGTCCCAAAGGGGGTTTTGGGGTGCCCCAGTGTGTCTAGATGGGGACTGAGGGGGTCTTGGGGTCCCCTCGTGTGTCTAGATGGGGCTTGAGGGGGCTTTTGGGGTCCCGAGGGGGGTTTTGGGGTCCCCCTGTGTCCAGACGGTGCCCCAGGGGGATTTTGGGGTCCCCAAGTCCCCCCACAACACCAGCGGACACCCCCATGTCCCCCCCATAATGCCCAGGGCTGTCCCCAATCCCCCCCCCGCCCCCCCCCCCAAAAACCACCCTCACGCCCCCAAGACCCTCGGGGCCCTCCCCAGCACCCCACATCCCCCCCCTTCCCTCAGGGCCATCCCCACAGGGTGGGTGTGTGCACGGGGGGGGTCCCGTCCCCGCGGGGGGGGGGGGTCCTGTCCCCGCAGGGGGGTCCCTCCCCGTGGGGGGCCCCGGGGGGGTCCCCCCACCTTGATGAAGGCGTAGCCGGCGCCGTTGTCGGTGATGGTGAGGCCCAGCGCCTCCTCGGACTTGAGCACCTCGACCTCCTTGCGCTGCCCCTTGGTGTGGGCGAAGATGAAGTCCTCGAGGCCGATCTGCCCCCCCAGCAGCTTCTCCATGTCCACCTTGTGCGTGTTCAGCGTGCAGAACATCACCTGGGGGGGCGGGGGGCGTCACAGCGGGACCCCCCCACCCCAAAACCTCCCCCGCCCCAAAAACCCCCCCACCCCGCCCCGAAAACCTCCCCCCCACACACCCCAAAACCTCCCCCCGCCCCAAAACCCCCCCTACCCCAAAACCCCCCCACCCCAACCCCCCCCCACCGGTGCCATCCCATGCCCTGGGGATCCCAATTCCGAGCCCCCCCCCCGCCCAGTCCTGTCCCACCCCTGCCCCCCCCGCCCCCAGCACCCAAATCCCTCCCCCCCCGACACACAAAGGGTGCCCACCGCCACCCCTGCACCCCCACCCCACCCACAGACCCCTGCAGCGCCCAAGGGTGCCCTTGTCCCTAACAACCCCGCTGCCCTATAGCACCCAAGGGTGCCCTCCCCCATTCCCCATGTCCTGCCCCCACCCCGCAGCACCCAAGGGTGCCCTCATCCCCGACAATCCCCCAGGTTCCTCTGCCCTAGAGCACCCAAGGGTGCCCTGGTCCCTAACAACCCCCGTGCCCTATAGCACCCAAGGGTGCCTTCCCCCATTCCCCATGTCCTCCCCCCATCCCCAGCACCCAAGGGTGCCCTCATCCCCAAGACACCCCACCCCCCAACCCCCCACCCCGCAGCACCCAAGGGTGCCCTCATCCCCGAGACACCCACACACACACACACCAACCCCCCAGCACCCAAGGGTGCCCTCCCTCATTCCCGACACCCCCCCCACCCCCTAACCCCTCAGCACCCAAGGGCGCCCTCATCCCTGAGACACACACCCCACCCCTCAGCACCCAAGGGTGCCCTCACCCCTGACACCCCCCAACCCCCTACCACCCAAGGGTGCCCTCATCTCTGAGACCCCCCCCCCCAACCCCCCACCCCCTCAGCACCCAAGGGTGCCCTCAGCCCCAACACCCCCCAACCCCCCACCCCCTCAGCACCCAAGGGCGCCCTCATCCCCGAGACACACACCCCACCCCTCAGCACCCAAGGGTGCCCTCACCCCCGACGCCCCCCAACCCCCCACCCCCCAAGGGCGCCCTCATCCCCGAGACGCCCCCCCCACCCCCTCAGCACCCAAGGGTGCCCCCCCCCGCCGCCCACCTCTCCGGGGGGGATGCGGAAGGCCTCGGCGATCTTGCCGTAGAGCTCACGCACGTTGCTGAAGCCCTCGATGCGCCCCGTGGGGCTGCCGTGCGCCAGCTGCGTGTGGAACACCAGGCGGGGCCGCAGCGCCGGGGGGGGCGGCGGGAGCCCCGGGGGGGGCGGCCCCCCCCCCGCCGGGCCCCCCGCCCCCCCCTCCCCCCCCCCCCGCTTTGGCCGCTCAAAGCTTCGCCCGGGCCCCCCCCCCGGCCCCCCGCCGCTTCTTCGTTCTCCACCAGCGGGGGGGGCTTCTTGCGGCGGCCCAGGCCCAGCGGCATTTGGGGGGGGGGGGGGGGATTAAAAGGGGTGCGGGGGGGGTCGTGGGGGGGGGGGGGAGGGTCCCGGGGGGTTGGTGGGCGTTGGGGGGGCGCTCGGGGGTGATGGGGGGGGGGCTCGGGGGTCGCCCCCTCCCGGAGGCTGCTGGCGGCGGGGCTGCAATGAGGGGGGAAATGAGGCACTGAGCTGGGGGGGGCCCCCAGAACCCCCCCCACCAAAGACCCCCCCCGCCAGACCGCTCAGGCTCCCCCCCCCAGACCGTCCCTGTGACCCCCCCAGACGCCCCCCCAGGGACGTCCCCAGACCCCTGAGACCCCCCCCAGACCCCTCAGCACCCCCCCACACCCCTGAGAGCCCCCCCACAGCCCCCCCAGACCCCTCAGGGACCCCCCCAGACACCTCTGACCCCCCCCAGCCCCCCCAGAGACCCCCCCAGACCACTCCAGACCCCCTCAGCCCCCCCACGACCCCTCAGCCCCCCCCAAACCGAGGCAACGGGGCGGGGGGGGGACACCCCAGGACCCCCCCACGCAGCCCCAGGCCTGGATCCCGCCGCCCCCCCCCGCAATTAGAGCCCCCCCCCCTCAGGGAGCCCCTCCCCACCCCCTCAGCCCCCCTCAATACCCGGTACCGGCGGGGGGGGGGCCCCGGGACCCCCCCCAGGCAGCCCCGGGGCTGGGTCCCGCCGCCCCCCCCGGCCCGGTCCAGGCCCCCCCGGCCCGGTTCCGCCCCCCCCGCCCGGTTTTGCCCCCCCCGGCCCGGTTTTGCCCCCCTGCCCCCCCTCACCGGTCCCCTCCGCTCCTCAAACTCCAGCCGGGCGCTGCCGGGCCCAGGCCCCGCCGGAAGGGAGGGAGGGCAGGGGGCGGGGCTCGCCGCCTCTCTCGCCCAATCAGCGCCGCGCCCCGCTCGGCCGGCCAATGGGAGAGCGGCGCGGGGTGAGCTCCGGAGGGCTCCGCTCCCACCCCCCCCACCCCCCCCCTTCTCGGGAATGGTCGCGCCCGGCCCCGCCCGGCCCCGCCCGCGGGCGGCGGTACCAAGCGCGGGGCGGGAGTGGGTGTGGGCGGACTACAAGTCCCGGCATGCCCCGCGCGGGGCGGGGTGGGACAGGGGAGGGGGAGGGCGGGGGAGGGAGGAGGAGGAGCCCCTCGAAATGGCAGCGGGGGGGGGAGGAAGGGGGGACCCCCCCAGAAGGGCACCGGGGGGGAAGGGGAGGCCCCCCCCGAGAGGATATTTTGGGGAACCCCCCCCCCACATCCCAAACCCCCTGGAGAGGACATTTTGGGGAACCCCCCCCAAAACCCAGCCCCCCAGAAGAGAACATTTTGGGGACTCCCCCCATGACATTTTGGGGGACCCTCCCCAAATCCCAGCCCCCCCCCAAAAGGACATTTCGGGGGACCCCCCCCCCCCCAACAGACACAGAGGCGGCGGCGCTCTGACGACTTTTTACTAATTACCCGTGAACTTTACAACGCTTTCTACAAAAATCTGTACAGCGTGCGCGCTCCTGTTGCAGGAACAGACCCTTTTCCGGGCGTTTTTATCCCAAAGGATAAGAGGGGCGAGGCCCAGCCCGGCCTCCGCAGCACCCCAGGGTGGGGGGCCCAAATTTGGGGGGGGAGGGGGGGCTGCACCCAGCGAGATGAGGAAGGGGCAGCGCGGTCCTGAGCACGACTGGGGGGGTGGCGGGGGTCCTGTCCCCCCCCAGGTGGCATCGGGGGGGGGTCCCAGAAGTGTCCCCGCCACCCCCAGGCGGCCCCGGGGAGGTGACAGCGCGGTGGAGGCCACCTCGTGGTCCCGGCCCGCGGAGGTGGCAGCGAGGAGGTCCCGGGGGGGGGGGTCACGGCGAGGTCCCTGTCCCCCCCAGGAGGTGGCAGTGAGGACACGAGGAGGTCCCAGCACGTGGCCAGGCCCCGCGGTGGTCCCCAGCTCCTGAAGGTCATCGTGGTGAGGCCACAGCGAGGTCCTCGTCACCCCCAGGTGGCGGGGAGGGGGACAGGACGTGGTCCCAGGATGTGGAGATGGTGGTGACGAAGTCACAGCGCGGTCCCCGTCCCCCCCAAATGATGGGGAGGACAGGACGTGGTCCCGGCACGTGGCGAGGCCACGGCGAGGTCCTCCTCACCCCCAGGTGGCGGGGAGGGGGACAAGACATGGTCCCAGGATGTGGAGATGGCAGTGATGAAGCCACAGCGTGGTTCTTGTCACCCACAAATGACGGTGAGAACAGGACGTGGTCCCAGAACGTGGAGATGGTGCTGAAGAAGTCACAGCGCGGTCCCTGCCCCCCCCAGGTGGTGGCAGTGAGGACACGAGGAGGTCCCAGCACGTGGTGAGGCCCCGCGGTGGTTCCCGGCTCCTGGAGATGGTCACGGTGAGGACAGGACGTGGTCCTGGCACGTGGCAAGGCCACAGCGAGGTCCTCGTCACCCCCAGGTGGTGGCGGTGAGGACAGGACGAGGTCCCAGGATGCGGAGATGACAGCGAAGAAGTCACGGCGCAGTCCCTGTCCCCCACAAATGATGGGGAGGACGACAAGGTGTGGTCCCAAAACGTGGAGATGACGGCGAAGACGTCACAGCGAGGTTCCTGTCACCCACAAATGGCGGGGAGCAGGACAGGACGTGGTCCCAGAACGTAGAGATGACGGCGAAGAAGTCCCGGCGCGGTCCCTGTCCCCCCAGGTGGTGGCGGTGAGGCCACAGCGAGGTCCTTGCCCCCCCCGATGGTGGGGAGGGGGACACGAGGAGGTCCACAGGTGCTCGGGGCGAGGCCCCGCAGTGGTCCCCAGCCCCCGGCGAGCCCCTCGTCACCCCCAGCCGGTCACCAGGAGGCCGCGCCGAGGTCCCCACGTGCGGCCAGGAGCCGGGTGCACCCCGGGGGCTCCTTTTGGGGGCTCAGCCGCCCCCCCACACACACCCCCGCAGCCAAACGGTGCCCCCCCGGTGCCCCTTCTCCGCCGGGGGGACCCCGAACTCCCGCTCCGGTCCCAAAACAAAAGGCGGAACCCCTCCACCCCGAAGCGATGACAAAAAAGGGAACCCCCCCCCAAAACCCTCCCCCGAGTCCGCGCGGCGGGGCGCTAGACGGGCAGGATCTGCTCCAGGATGGGCTTCGAGGAGGGGGGGGATCCTGTCGGGGAAGCGGACCTCGAACTCGATGATGAGGTCCCCGCGCTGCTCGGGGGTTTTGGGGTACGGGAGCCCCTCGCCGGGGATGCGCCGCTTGACGCCGGGCTTCAGCACGTCCTTGAAGACCATGGGGATGGTGCGGCCGTCCAGCGTCGGCGTGTTCACCGTGCACCCGCACAGCGCCTGGACGCGGAGAGGGGGGGGGGAAAGGGGTCAGGACGCGCCCCAAAACGCCCCCCCCCAAGCCCCAAGCCCCAAAGAAACCCCCCCGGGCCGGCGCCCACCTCGCGGAGGCTGATTTTGGCCGGGTAGATGATGTCGGAGCCCTCGCGGCGGAAGACGCCGTGCGGCTTGTCTTTTACAACAAAGACGATGTCGGCGGGGATGTTGTTGGGGGTCTGGTCGCCCTCCTTGGGGAAGGTGATCTTGGTGCCCTCCTTCCAGCCCCCGCTTCACCTCGATGGTGAGGATCTTGTCCTCGGTGCGCACCGTCTTGCCGTCGGGGTTGAGGCGCTTGTGGGAGATCTTCATCTTCTTGGTGCAGCCGGCGTAGATCTCCTCCAGGGAGACCTTGAGGTCGTAGAGCACGGGGGGGGTCCTGCTTACGGCACCCCCCGTCCTGGCCGCCCCCCCGGCCGCCGCGGGGGAAGCTGATGTTGCCGAAGCCGCCCATGTGGAAGGTGGTGAAGGCGTCGTCCGCCTCCATGTCGTCGTCGCCGTTGCGCTGCACGAAGAAGGTGTCGAAGGGGTTGCGGCCGTCGAAGAACTCGGCGAACATGGCGTGGGGGTCGCCGCGGAAGGTGTAGGTGAAGGTGGGGCCGTTGGCCCCCCCGGCGCCCGAGGTGGGGGCGCCGCCTTTCAGCCCTGCGGGGGGAGGGGGAGAGAAGCCGGGCTTCCGTCAGCACCGTGGGGCTGGGGGGGGGCCGGGACGCGGCGCCGCAGTCGGGCCCGGGCGGTGCTGGGACGGGCGGGGCCAGTTCTTCCTGCTCCGCAAACCGCGGCGGCGCTGCCAACGCCGCTCCCTGCGCCCCGGCCCAGCCCCGCGGCGCCAGCTCCCACGCCCCGGCCGCCTTTTTGGGCTCGGTTCCTGCCTTTTTTGGGCTCGGAAGTATGGGCGGGAGGGGGGGGGAGAAAAGCCTCGTCCCCGTGCATGGCTCCGCCACGGGGGGGCTTCATGTGGGGGGGGGGGATAGGGGCCACGTGGGGCCGGCGCTGCTCTTTCGCAAGCGGCCCCCGCCCAGCCCCTCATTAGCCCGGCCCCTCATTAGCGCGGTGACAGTGCCGGCAGCCGCCCCGACCTGTCCCCGGCGAGCCCCAAACCGGCCCCACGGCCCCCCCCCCCGCCCCCCGCATCCCCCTGGGGCCTGACGCCGCCGCTCCCTCCCACGCCCAGCCCCAGCCCCGCTGCCCCGGGGGGGGGTGCCTGGGGCTGGGAACCCCCCCCCCCCCCGTTTCGGTGGCCCAGAGGGGGACGAGCTCCCCCCCACCAGGGTGTTGTGCTTGTCAGAGTGGGGTGCGCCGCCCCCCCCCCCCCCCCCCCCCCCCCGCGCAAGCCTTTAATCTGGGTGCCCCCCCTGTCCGCCACCCCCCTGTACCCCCCCAAACCAAAATCCCCCCCAGAAACAACCCCCATGGCCTGCCATCCCCTGACCCCCCCCTCCCAAATTAACCTCACAGCCTGTCCCCCCCCAAAAAACGCCCCCCATGGCCTGCCGTCCCCCTGTACCCCCCAAAAAAATGACACCCACGGGCCTGCCTCCCCCCGTGCCCCCCAAAACCCAACCTCCCCCCATGCCTCCCCCAAAAACAACCCCATGGCCTGCTGCCCCCCTGTAGCCCCCCCAAAAACGAACCCCACAGCCTGCCTGCCCCCGTACCCCCCCAAACTAACCCCTACTGTCTTCCTTTCCGCTATGCCCCCCCCAAACCAAGCTCTGCCCCCTCCCCACTAACCCCATTATCTCCCCATCGACACCCCAAGCCTGCCTTGTCCCATAACCCCCACGTTCCCCCCCCCCCCCAAATTAACCCCACAGCCTGCCTTCCCCCTGTGCCCCCCCCCATGGGTACCTCGCCCCATTAATTCCCCCCCGAGCCTGCCTCCCCCCCACATCGTTAACCCCACAAAGTCACCCCCCCTTCCCCCAAAACCTATCCCCCCCCCCCCCCACAAACCACCCCCTTACAGCCCACCTCCGCCCCAACCCCCCCCTCCCCCCAGACAATACCTCCCCCCAACACCCCCCCGACCCCCATTTCCCCCACAAGCCCCCCCCCATTAGCGGGACGTTTTGGGGTCAGGGACAACCTGCTCCTATAACAACCCCCCCCCCCCATGCTCTCCCCCCAGCAGGGCCCAGCCCAGACCCCCCCCCAAAAAAACCTGGGTCTCCCCCCTCCCAAAACAGACCAGGGCTCCCCCCACCCTCATCACACCGGGGTCTTTCTCCCCACCCCGCCCCCCAACTTAATGGGGTCTCCCCCCCCAAAGTACCACTGCCCCCCCCCCCCAAATTACCCGGGTCTCTCTTCCCTCCATATATTGAGAACCCCCCCCCCAAAATCTTACCAGGGCCTCCCCCCTAGAAAATTTACCGGGACCCCCAGCATACCGGGTTCCCCCCCCCCCCAAAAAAAACAACTTACTGGGAGCCCCCCAACTTACAGGGGACCCCCCCAAAAAAAAACTCCCAGGAACCCCTTACCGAGGACCTTTCTCAACTTACTGGGGTCTCCCCACAAAACTTACCAGAGTCTTCCCCCCCCCCCCCCCCCCCCCACAAAATTAACCGGGATCCCCCTCCCCAACTTACTAGCCCCCCCCACCCCCAAATTACCGAGGTCTCCCCCGGAAACCATGCAGCATCTCCCCCCGCCAGAAAAAAACACTACGGAGGACCACCCCCCCAACAATTTACCGGGGTCTCCCCCCAAAACTTGACGGGACCGGGACCCCACGCCCCCAAAAACTTAACAGGATCGGGCTCCCCCCCCCAAAACTCACCGGGGCCTCTTCTCCCCCCCCGCCACAACTCCCGGCCCCCCCGCCCGCCGGCGCTCACCCTCCTCGCCGTACTTGTCGAAGATCTCCCTCTTCTTGGGGTCGCTCAGCACGTCGTAGGCCTCGGCCACCTCCTTGAAGCGCTCCTCGGCCCCGGGCTCCTTGTTCTTGTCCGGGTGGAAGCGCAGCGCCTGCCGCCGGTACGCCCGCTTCACCTCCTCCTCCGAGCCCCGCGGGGCAGCCCCAGCGTGCGGTAATAATCCTTCCCCATCCCCGCTCCCGCCGCCGCCCGGCCCGGCCCCGGCCGGCCCCGGCCCCGCCGCTTAAATAGGCCCCGGCGGCGGAACCTTCCAGAGCGCCGCCGCCGCCTCCAGAACCTTCCGGCCGCGCCCCGCCGCCGTCCAATCGGCGCCCGCCGTCGCGCCGCGTGACGCGTGACGTAGGAGGAAAGGGGAGGGGCGCGCAGGCGCGGCGGGGGACGCTGGAGGGGATTCCGGACGCTCGCGGGAAGGGAGGGGGCGTTGTCATGGTGACGAGGGGGGTCGGCGCGGTGACGTCACGCGCGGGGAGGGGAGGGGCGTCGCTATGGCAACCGGAGCCCGCGGTGATAGGCGGGGAGGGCGTCATGGCAACCGGTCCCCCGCGCGTCGCCATGGTAACCGCCCCCCCCCCGCGCGTCGCCACGGCAACGGGCAGCCGCAGAGACAGCCCGGGCCCTGTCGCCAGTGCCACCGCCGCCGGGCCTGTCGCCATGGCAACCGTCACCCGCGTGTCGCCACGGCAACTGGCACCCGTGAGACGGTCTGGGCCTGTTGCCAATGCCACCAGGCATGTTGCCATGGCAACCGGCACCCCCGTGGAGTGCCGGGCCTGTCACCGACGCCACCGTCACCCACGGTGACAGCCAGGCCTGTCACCAACGCCGCCACCAACCGCGCTGACAGCTTGTCACCGCCACTCGCAGGCCGCTGTCACCCCCCCGGCGGTGTCACCTGCGGCAGCCTGTCCCCTGCCACCCCGCCTCTCGTGGCGGTGACGGCTCGTCTCCGTGTCTCCGTCACCCCCGGCGACGCCGTCTGGGTGACAGCGGTGAGGTGACAGCACAGACGGGTCCCCTGGGGGTGTCGGTGACACGGGGACATTTGGGACACCCGGGCACGGGGACACGGGGACGCAGGACACAGGTACCTGGTGACACGGGAACACGGGGACATGTGGGGGACAGTGCTGACACGTGTCCCCAAGCCCCTTGGTGTCCCCCTGCCCCTTGGTGCCCCCCCGATTGTCCCCAAGCCCCCCAGTGTCCCCCCCTCGGTGTCCCTAAGCCCCTCGGTGCCCCCCCCGGTGTCCCCTCATGTCCCCCCCCAAGCCCTGTTGCCACCCAGTCCCCCCCGGGGGGGGTCACCCCAGCCCCACCCCCACCCCAAAGCCGGGCTGGGGGCGGGGTGCAGTCACCCTCCCCCCCCCCCTTGGCACCCATGGGTGCTGCGCCAGCACCCGCCCGGCTGACTCAGCCCCCGGGGCGCACCCACCCTGACTCACGGGGGGGGTGTGGGGGTGGGGGTGCGGCCCCAGGACCCCCCCCCGGCCCTGCCCCCTCCCCCCAAACCCCCGCCAGCCCCCCCCAGGATCCCCCAGAGCCCCCCAGGGCCCTGCAGCCCCCGTGGGATCGGGAGAGCCCCGCCCCCTGTCCCTCAAGCCCGCCCCCTTTCCCTCAAGCCCCGCCCCGCTCTGCAGGCCCCGCCCCCTCTGCAGGCCCCAGGCCCCGCCCTCACCCGGAGGCCCCGCCCCCTCCAGCCTCACCCTTCACAGCCGGCCCCGCGACTCCCCCGCCCCTCACGCCGACGTCACCGGCGCACCGCCCATTGGCCGGCTCCCAGCGCCGCCCTCCCTTCCCATTGGCCCCGCCGTTGCTATGCTTACCCGTTGCCCCGGAGACCGAGCCCGCCGAGCCCTCCGTCCCTGATTGGCCGCGTGCCGCCACGCGAGGCGCGCTGATTGGCTGCGGGGGCGGCCGGCCCCGCTCGCCAGGTGCGCGGAGGTGGGGGGGGGGCGGTCACGTGGGGGCAGCGGGCGCGCGGCGGCGGCGGCGGAGCGGGCACCATGAAGCACTACGAGGTGAGGCGGCGCCGCCGGCACCAGGCCCGGCCCCGGCTCCCCCCCTCCCCCCCGCGCTGCCCGCCCGGCCGAGCCTCGCCGACCCCGGGGCTGCCCGGGGGGAACGGGGGAAGGACGCCGCGTCCTCACCGCGCATGCGCCAGACCCCGCGGCGGCGCCGGCGCGCGTGCGTTCTGCGGGGGGTGAGGGAGCGCGTTGCGCATGCGCGGCGTAGCAGCGAGGGCGGGGGGGAGCGCGCGTGCGTGCGGCGGCAGGGAAAGGATGGAGGCGGGGGGTTAGCGCGCATGCGCGAGGCGGGGTTGCTAGGGGAGGCGGTGCGCGCACGCACGGAACGGGAAGGCCGCGCGCATGCGCAGTGGCGGCGGCGAGGCCCGGCCCGGCTGAGGGCAGCCCCTGGAGGCCCAAGGGGG